>NW_025533463.1:1707500-1735000 GCF_020615455.1 Coregonus clupeaformis
TGTCTCCAACTCGATCATCAAGTTTGCAGACACAACAGCCGTAGGCTTGATTACCAACAATGATGAGACAGCCTACAGGGAGGAGGTGATGACCCTGGCGGAGTGGTGCCAGGAAAATAACCTCTCCTTCAACGTCAACAAAACGGAGGAACTGATCGTGGACTTCAGGAGACAGCAGAGGGAGCACGCCACCTATCCACATCGACGGGACCGCAGTGGAGAAGGTGAAAAGCTTCAACTTCCTTGGCGTACACATCACTGAAAATCTGAAATGGTCCACACACACAGACAGTGTGGTGAAGAAGGCGCAACAGCACCTCTTCAACCTCAGGAGGCTGAAGAAATTAGGCTTGGCCCCCAAAGACCGTCACAAATGTTTACAGATGCACCATTGAGAGCATCCTGTCGGGCTGTATCACCGCCTGGTACAGCAACTGCACCACCCACAACCGCAGGGCTCTCCAGTGGGTGCTGCGGTCAGCCAACGCATCACCGGGGGCAAGCTACCTGCCCTCAAGAACACCTACAGCACCCGATGTCACAGGAAGGCCAAAAAGATCATCAAGGACATCAACCACCTGAGCCACAGACTGTTCACTCCACTATCATCCAGACGGCGAGGTCAGTACAGGTGCATCAAAGATGGGACCGAGAGACTGAAAAACAGCTTCTATCTCAAGGCCTCAGACTGTTAAATAGCCATCACTAGCCGGCCTCCACCCAGAGCCCTGCCCTGAACTTGGTCACTGTCATTAGCCGGCTACAACCCAGTTACTCAACCCTGCACATTAGAGGATGCTGCCCTGTGTACATAGACATGGAACACTGGTCACTTTAATAATGTTTACATACTGTTTTACTCATTTCAAATGTACAGTGCATTTGGAAAGTTTTCAGAACCCTTGACTTTTTCCACATTTTGTTACGTTACAGCCTTATTCTAAAATGGATTAAAACAAATAAAAATCCTCAGCAATCTACACACAATACCCCATAACGACAAAGCGAAAACAGGTTTTTAGAATTGTTTGCAAAGCTTTTTACGAACCTCCAACCAGAAAGGGAGCACCATGTAACATCCCCATATAGCATGCAAAAAGGTACCCACTTCACCCTTTGCATTTCCAGCATAAATTATTTTTGCAATAAACCCATTTGATGTAATCTAGCTGGGGTGCAGTAACATCTATAAACAATCTTATAATGTGTAAATGTACCCCTTGTATCCCTGGTACACCACCTTACATTGGAATCAAAACATTTTTCCATACATCCTCCTCAATGTCACAAAATTAAGATCCCTCTGCCATATCAACCTTGAATTCTCACAGTTTCCATATTGTGCATGTGAGGCTCTTTTATAAAACGCTGAAGCGGAGTGTGATATTCCTGGTCACATGAAATATTGTTCTAAAAAGTTTGAATCTCTCTGGAGACCCCATGCAGCTTCTTAGTTGTAAGTTATTTCCAGAAATCTCCCTTATCTGGCAAAAATACATTTCTCCTTCAGGTTCTGATAGGACATAAGCACTCCTTTCTCATGTAGATATCCTAGTGCATGCAGGCCTTGTCTAATCCGTACCTCCCAGATAAATGAATGTTTTCTTATGAAAACCGGCGGCAGGTAGCTTAGTGGTTAAGAGCGTTGTGCCAGTAACCGAAAGGTCGCTGGTTCTAATCCCTGAGCTGACTAAGTGAAAAATGTGCCCTTGAGCAATGCACTTAACCCTAATTGCTCCTGTAAGTCGCTCTGGATAAGAGCGTCTGCTAAATGACTAAAATGTATATGAAAGGATATTTTTGGTTATACTCGGAAATTCCAAGCATCTTATGAATCTTAACCCATACCTCTCGGAAATGTTGTAGGATTGGGTTAGCCTCTTCAGTTGGCTGTCGCTGAATACTTTGTTGTGATGAGGCATCAATAGGCTTGAACGGGGCCGTGATCGACCTCTCAATCTGAGTCCACCCCAAAATGGGAATCATAATGCCCCCAGTGTCTGGCCAATTTGGCTACTTCAAATGATATGTTGTATAGTTCTACACTGGGTAGTGCTAGTCCTCCTCTATCCCCTGGAGTATATAACTTCTTCACATTTATTCTGGGGGGTTTTCCCATCCCAAAGAGAATCCTTAATCATTTGATTGTACTGCTTAAGTAATAAAGGAGAAATGGTCACAGGGAGCATCATGGATACATTGTCACGGTTTCGGCCGAGGCTGCTCCTCCTCCTGGTTCGGGCAGGCTTCGGCGGTCGTCGTCCCCGGAGTACTAGCTGCCACCGATCTATGTTTCATGTTCGTTTGGTTTTGTCTGGATGTTGTACACCTGTGTCTTGTTAGTCCTCGTTAGTGTCCTATTTAGTTCTCGTTGTGTGTGCTTGTCGTTGTGTGTGATTGCGCTTCTGTTTCGTCTTTGGAGCTACTTTTTCCCTCCAGTGTTTTGGAGAGGTTATGTTGCACATGTTTGTGCGCCGTTTGTTTTGTCGCCTGTGTGCGCCGTGTATTCGCCTTCGGGCTTATTGTGCTTCCGTCTTTGATATATATTGCACTAAAGCCTTTGGACTGAGCCTCTGCGTCCTGCGCATGATTCATACACCACACCCACCTTCAGCACGCCTTGACATACATCATTAAACTGTGGTGCCACAACCATTTTAACAGTATTTATTTTGCCCCATAAAGTAAGATTAAGCAACTTCCATTTATCAAGATTATTCTTAATTTTTTTGTAGTTGTGGCATCATATTAATTTGCATGATATTCTGTAGTTCGTTGCTCAGCCTTATACCCAGGTATTTCATCCCTGATGGCACCCGTTTTAACTGTAATTAAGTAATCGCAATAGGAGGACAGAATTTGGATACAGGCATAGCCTCTGACTTCTGCCAATTAATCTTATAACCAGATATCTGTGAGAATATGTCAATTGTGTTCAAAACCAAAGGGATTGATGTGGCCGGTTCCCTAATAAGTAACAATATGTCGTCTGCATATAAAAACAGCTTATGCTCTCTGGCACCTCCCATCAATCCTTTGATTCCTGAATCAGCTCTGATTGCTGCTGCCAAGGGCTCCATAAATAGAGTAAAAAGGAGAGGTGAGAGTGGACTACCCTGCTGGGTTCCCCTCGACAAATTAAAAAAGGAAGAGATCATACCATTTGTGAGGATTGCTGCTCTTGGATTGGAGTATAATCCCTTAACCCACTTGATAAATCCAGGGCCAAAGCCAAACTTTTCAAGGGTATATGTCAAAAAAGCCCCCCTATCGAATGCCTTCTCCTCATCTAGGGAAAGGGCTGCCAGCTGAGTATCCTCTTTTTGTGTCAGCCACATGAGGTGAAGCAAAAAAAACGTCTAAGATTGTCTGTGGAGGTTCTACTTTTGACAAAATCCCACCTGATCGGTGTGAATAACACGAGGTGAAACCTTCTCCAGCCTCACAGCTAATACTTTGGAGAGCACCTTACAATCAACTCCAATTAAACTAACAGGGCGATAACTCCCTGGGTCTCTCTCCTTCTTGAGAATTAATTAAATGAGTGCCTTATTAAAAGGTGTCAGATAGCTGCTCCAGTTCCAGAGATAATATACGTCAATATTCCTCTTATAATACTCAACCGGGAAGCCATCTAATCCTGGTGACTTTCCAGACTTCATTGAGGTGATGGCTGTTTCTGATGTCAGATTCTAGTATGGGAGCATCCAAATCCTTTATTTGATCTGGGGACACCTCCGGAAGCTCTATCTTTGGAAGAAAAAAAAAAAGGCATTAAATTTAGCTGGGTCTAAGTTACATTCAGACTTATAAAGAGTCAAATAAAAGTCACAAAACACATTGTTAATATCTTTTGTACCCGTCAGTTCCTTCCAACTTCAATTTTTGATAGCTGGTATTACAAAACTGGCTTCTTTTTGTTTCAATTGTCTAGCCAATAATTTACCTGTTTTTTTCACCACTTTCATAAAAGTTTGTCCTCAGCCGAAACATTGCATATTCAGCCTTTTTGTTATATACAGTGGGGAGAACAAGTATTTGATACACTGCCGATTTTGCAGGTTTTCCTACTTACAAAGCATGTAGAGGTCTGTAATTTTTATCATAGGTACACTTCAACTGTGAGAGACGGAATCTAAAACAAAAATCCAGAAAATCACATTGTATGATTTTTAAGTAATTAATTTGCATATAGGTATACAATTTTCCCAGCTCTGCAGATTTTGCTGCGAAGAGACAGAATCATTAGATCATTTGTTTTGGTTCTGTCCATTTGTAGCTTGTTTTTGGACACAGGTCCAGGAATGGCTAAAGGATTGCAATATTTACCTGGAGCTAACCCTGCAGATAGCACTACTGGGTGATCTGAAAAGTCATAGTCAATCGATCAATAATATAATAATACTTTTAGCAAAAATGTTTATTTTCAATTTACAATCTGTAGAAACAATGAGAATAGAAGGGTTCAGAACTTTTGTAAAACATCACAGTACAGTTGAAAAATATATGGCAAATAGAAATCCAATATTGATGGTGTTAAGAGATAGATGGGTGGTGTTGAATGGAGCTGAAAGATGGGACTAATAACAACAACTAATAACAACAAGATAACTAATGTAAAGCATACTGTGTCCATAATAAGTATATAGGTTATAGGTTGAGAGCTTTTGTGAAAGAGCACAGTTAGAAAGATATGGCATATAGAAGCAAACCGGATGGACATCATGAAAATGATCGAGAGGTTGAGGGTAGAGGAAGTTCAGGAGTAAAAACAAACGAAATATAATTATTGTAAAATTGACTGTGTCCATAAAATGTATATAGTATGTATAAACTGGAAGTAGAGGCCTAAGCGTTGTTGTTCACTAGTTTACTCCAATTAGGGAAGGGGTGGTGGGGTTGGAAAGTAATAAAGGGAAATATATTTTTTAAAAGGATATGTATATGTATGTGTATGTATGTATGTGTGTATAAAAAAACAAAGACAAGAACAATCTATTAATATAAGCGATCTACCCAAAAGACATCACAACATCAACTGTTCAGAGGAGACTGTGTGAATCAGGCCTTCATGGTCGAATTGCTGCAAAGAAACCACTACTAAAGGACACCAATAATAAGAAGAGACTTGCTTGGGCCAAGAAACACGAGCAATGGACATTAGACCAGCGGAAATCTGTCTGTTGGTCTGATGTCCAAATTTGAGATTTTTGGCTCCAACCGCTGTGTGTTTGTGAGACACAGAGTAGCTGAACGGATTATCTCTGCTTGTGTGGTTCCCACCATGAAGAATGGAGGAGGAGGTGTGATGGTGCTTTGCTGGTGACACTGTCTGTGATTTATTTAGAATTCAAGGCACACTTAACCAGCATGGCTACCACAGCATTCTGCAGCGATACGCCATCCTATCTGGTTTGCGCTTAGTGGGACCATCATTTGTTTTTCAACAGGACAATGACCCAAAACACACCTCCAGGCTGTGTAAGGGCTATTTGACCAAGAAGGAGAGTGATGGAGGGCTGCATCAGATGACCTGGCCTCCACAATCACCCGACCTCAACCCAATTGAGATGGTTTGGGACGAGTTGGACCTCAGAGTGAAGGAAAAGCAGCCAACAAGTGCACAGCATATGTGGGAACTTCAAGACTGTTGGAAAAGCATTCCAAGTGAAGCTGGTTGAGAGAATGCCAAGAGTGTGCAAAGCTGTCATCAAGGCAAGTGCATTCTGTACAGTGCATTCTGAAAGTATTCAGACCCTTTGACTTTTTCCACATTTTGATACGTTACAGCCTTATTCTAAAATTGATTAAATTGTTTTTTCCCCCTCATCAGTCTACACACAATACCCCATAATTACAAAGCAAAAACAGGTTTTTAGAAATATATACACACACTTTTTGGAAACAAAACACATTTTATAAGGAGGATGGGATCCACCCAAATAATTTGGGTTCCTGGATCCTTTCACAGCATTATAAGGCTGCGTTGAGAGACAATGACTTATCACTGATCCAAGCCCAGCTCAGTTAATCCCTACCATTGTGACGCTGAGTTGTCATAATGCTTCAGCAAAATGTACATTATCCCAGGGGCGTTGGAAGACACAATGTAAGTAACCTAATTTATGTCCCTCTAACTGCCCTGAATGCCTCTGCTGATCCTACAGCTTTTGTATGCACTAATCATGTGTCTAAGAACCAGATTTATACTGTTAGCACTGAGCCGGTGTGCCTGAGGAGGCAGTCCACTTTGTGCAGCTCACCCTGCACTAACATAAAGAACATGAGCACATCTACTGCTGCTAAGCTTCCCAGTAAAGCAATAAAAACAAGTAAGCATCCCAGAAGAAAAGTGCCTATGAACCAGATGTATACTGTTAGCACTGAGACGGTGTACCCTAGTAGGAAGTCTACTGTGTGCAGCTCACCCTGCACTAACATAAAAAACATGAGCATATCTACTTCTGCTAAGCTTCCCAGTAAAGCAATGAAAACAAGCAAGCGTCACAGAAGAAAAGTGCTCAAAATAGCCCACGTTAACATATGTAGCTTAAGAAACAAGGTTCATGAAATCAATAATTTGCTACTAACAGATGACAATCATATTCTGACTATCTCTGAAACTCACTTAGATAATACCTTTGATGATACAGCGGTAGCAATACAAGGTTATAGCATTTACAGAAAATACAAAAAATGCCAATGGTGGAGGTGTTGCTGTTTATATTCAGAACCACATTCCTGTAAAGATTAGAGAGGATCTCATGTTAAATACTGTTGAAGTAATATGGCTACAGGTTCATCTGCCTCACCTAAAGCCCATTCTGGTGGGAAGCTGCTATAGACCACCAAGTGCTAACAGTCAGTATCTGGATAACATGTGTGAAATGCTTGATAATGTATGTGATATCAACAGAGAGGTATATTTTCTGGGTGATTTAAATATTGACTGGCTTTCATCAAGCTGCCCACTCAAGAGAAAGCTTCAAACTGTAACCACTGCATGCAACCTGATTCAGGTTATCAGTCAACCTACCAGGGTAGTTACAAACAGTAAAATAATGAAATCATCAACATGTATTGATCACATCTTTACTAATGCTGCAGAAATGTGCTTGAAAGCAGTATCCTGATCCATCGGATGTAGTGATCACAATATAATAGCCATATCTAGGAAAACCAAAGTTCCAAAGGCTGGGCCTAATATAGTGTATAAGAGGTCATACAATACGTTTTGTAGTGATTTCTATGTTGTTGATGTAAATAATATATGTTGGAGGTAGGATGGCAGGTAGCTTAGTGGTTAAGAGCGTTGTGCCAGTAACCGAAAGGTCGCTGGTTCTAATCCCCGAGCCAACTAGGTGAAAAATCTGTCGGTGTGCCCTTGAGCAAGGCACTTAACCCTAATTGCTCCCGTAAGTCGCTCTGGATAAGAGCGTCTGCTAAATGACAAAATAAAATAAAATAATATTTGTTGGTCCGTGGTGTGTGACGAGGAGAAAACAGATGCTGCTCTTGACACATTTATGAAGTTACTTCTTCCAGTTACTAATAAGCACCCATTAAGAAAATGACTGTAAAAACTGTTAAATCCCTGTGGATTGATGAGGAATTGAAAAAGTGTATGGTTGAGAGGGATGAGGCAAAAGTAATGGCAAATAAGTCTGGCTGCACAACCAGATTGGCAAATGTACTGCAAATTGAGAAATCATGTGACTAAACTGAATAAAAATAAGAAACAACACCATGAAAAAAAGATAAATTACATAAAGAATGATAGTAAAAAACGTAGGAGCATCTTAAATGACATTTTGGGAAATAAGGCAAACTCAGCTCCATCATTCATTGAATCAAATGGCTCATTCATCATAAAACCGACTGATATTGCCAACTACTTTAATGATTTTTTCATTGGCAAGATTAGCAAACTTAGGCATGACATGTCAGCAACAAACGCTGACACTACACATCCAAGTATATCTGACCAAATTCTGAAAGACAAGCATTGTAATTTTGAAATCCATAAAGTGAGTGTGGAAGAGGTGAAACATGTATTGTTGTCTATCAACAATGACAAGCCACCGGGGTCTGACATCTTGGATGGAAAATTACTGAGGATAATAGCAGACGATATTGCCACTCCTATTTGCCATATTTTCAAATAAAGCCTACTAGAAAGTGTGTGCCCCAAAGTTTGGAGGGAAGCAAAAGTAATTCCGCTACCTAAGAATAGTAAAGCCCCCTTTACTGGCTCAAACAGCCGACCAATCAGCCTGTTACCAACCCTTAGTACATTTTTGGAAAAAATGGTGTTTGACCAGATACAATGCTATTTTACAGTAAACAAATTGACAACAGACTTTCAGCATGCTTATAGGGAAGGACACTGTCACGATCATCGTAGGGAATAGACCAAGGCGCAGCGTGATGAACGAACATGTTTAAACTTTATTATCATTAGTGATAATAGACAACAATAAACAAAACAAGAAACGACTTGTGAAGTCCACGGTAACAATTACCAACACGGAACAAGAACCCACAAACACAAAGGGAAAACAGACAGTTTAAATATGGCTCCCAATCAGAGACAACCAACGACAGCTGACACTCGTTGCCTCTGATTGGGAGTCACTCTAGCCAACATAGAAATCTAACACATAGAATGAACACACCCTGGCTCAACATATAGAGTCCCAGAGCCAGGGTGTGACAGTACCCCCCCCCTAAAGGCGCGGACTGCGACCGCGCCTCAACTAGAGCAAAACAGGGGAGGGCTGGGTGGGCATACCTCCTCGGCGGCGGTTCTGGCTCCGGCCTTGCCCACCACCCTCCAATAAACCCCCCATAGCGCCCCAGGTCCGGTCTGGCCCCGCTGGCTGGAGCTGAACTGGACGTAGCAGGAGCGGTTAGCTTCAGCTCCGTAGTGGAGCAGTTGACCGGTACCTCATTAGGCACCGGTGACCCAGGCACGGGTTGTGCCGGACTGACGACGCGCACCCCTGGCCTGGTGCGTGAGGCAGGAACGGACCGGACCGGGCTGACGATACGCACCCCTGGCTTGGTGCGTGGAGCCGGAACGGGCCTCACCGGACTGACGACTCGCACCCCTGGCTTGGTGCGTGGAGCAGCAACGGGCCGGACCGGGCTGACGATGCGCACCCCTGGCTTGGTGCGTGGAGCCGGAACGGGCTTTACCGGGCTGACGACTCGCACCCCTGGCTTGGTGCGTGGAGCAGCAATGGGCTTTACCAGGCTGACGACTTGCACCCCTGGCTTGGTGCGAGTAGCAGGAACGGGCTGGACCAGGCTGACGACTCGCAACCCTGGCTTGGTGCGAATAGCAGGAACGTTCTGGACCAGGCTGACGACTCGCACACCTGGCTTGGTGCGAGTGGCAGGAACAGGCCGGGCCGGGCTGGCGACGCGCACCGTAGGCTTGGTGCGAGTGGCAGGAACAGGCTGGGCTGGACTGGCGACGCACACCTTAGGCTTGGTGCGAGGGGCAGGAACAGGCCGGGCCGGGCTGGCGACGCACACCGTAGGCTTGGTGCGAGTGGCAGGAACAGGCCGGGCCGGGCTGGCGACTCACACCGTAGGCTTGGTGCGAGGGGCAGGAACAGGCCGGGCCGGGCTGGCGACGCGCACCGTAGATTTGGTGCGAGTGGCAGGAACAGGCCGGGCCGGGCTGGCGACGCGCACCGTAGACTTGGTGCGAGTGGCAGGAACAGGCCGGGCCGGGCTGGCGACGCGCACCGTAGACTTGGTGCGAGTGGCAGGAACAGGCCGGGCCGGGCTGGCGACGCACACCGTAGGCTTGGTGCGTGGAGCAGGGACAGGCCGGACCGGGCTGGCGACGCGCACCGTAGGCTTGGTGCGAGGGGCAGGAACAGGCCGGGCTGGGCTGTGGAGACGGATAGGAGACCTGGAGTGAAGAGCGGCCACAACCCGTCCTGGCTGAATGCCTACCCTCACACACTCTGTGTGAGGCATCCGCACAGGACGTACAGGGCTGTGTACCCGTACTGGCATAACAGCACGTGACACTGGAGCAGGATATCCGGGACCGCGGAGAGGCATTGGAGACCACGAGCGTTGAGCCGGCACACTCCGTCCTGGCTGCATACCCACCTTCGCACGACACGTGCGGGGTGCTCGCACAGGACGTACAGGACTATGCCGGACCACTCGTGGCACAGTACGTTGCTCCGCATACCGCGGAACCTGCCCCGTCCCATGCTGCCATGCCTGAGTACGGGAAGTTGGTTCCGCTCTCCAGCCAGGCTCCGCCAACCTGCCTTCTGGCCCCCCAAACCCGGTGGCCTCCTCTCCAAATCGCCCTGTGGCAGCCTCCTGCTGCCCAGCCGCCCATGCCGTGTGTCCCCCCCAAAATTTTTTTGGGGGTTGCCTCTCGTCCGTCCGACGATGACACCGCTGACGCCGCTGCTCCTCTCTCGCCAGGGCCTTAATCCTAGCCCATGGTCCTTTTCCCCCGAGCATGTCCTCCCAGGACCATACTTTGCCCACCTGGGCCATCGCCAACCTCTCCATCTCCTTTCCCGGCGCTTCCTCCCATGTCCAGTCTGCCTGCTCCTGGACACGCTGCTTGGTCCTTGTAAGGTGGGTTCTTCTGTCACGATCGTCGTAGGGAATAGACCAAGGCGCAGCGTGATGAACGAACATGTTTAAACTTTATTATCATTAGTGATAATAGACAACAATAAACAAAACAAGAAACGACTCGTGAAGTCCACGGTAACAATGACCAACACAGAACAAGAACCCACAAGCCCAAAGGGAAAACAGACAGTTTAAATATGGCTCCCAATCAGAGACAACCAACGACAGCTGACACTCGTTGCCTCTGATTGGGAGTCACTCTAGCCAACATAGAAATCTAACACATAGAATGAACACACCCTGGCTCAACATATAGAGTCCCAGAGCCAGGGTGTGACAGACACTCAACAAGCACAGCACTTACACAAATGACTGATGATGAGAGAAATTGATGATAAAAAGATTGTGGGGGCTGTTTTGTTAGACTTCAGTGCGGCTTTTGACATTATCGATCATAGTCTGCTGCTGGAAAAACGTATGTGTTATGGCTTTACACGCCCTGCTGTATTGTGGATAAAGAGTTACCTGTCTAACCGAGCACAGAGGGTGGTCTTTACTAACGACATGCCACTGGCTTTGAGTAACAACAAAGAGCTGCAGTTAGTTTCAGAGTGGTTGGCAAGGAATAAGTTATTTCTAAAACTAAAAGCATTGTATTTGGGACAAATCATTCACTAAACCCTAAACCTCAACTAAATCTTGTAATAAATAATGTGGAAATTGAGCAAGTTGAGGTGACTAAACTGCTTGGAGTAACCCTGGATTGTAAACTGTCATGGTCAAAACATATTGATACAACAGTAGCTAAGATGGGGAGAAGTCTGTCCTTAATAATGGGCTGCCCTGCCTTCTTAACAACACTATCAACAAGGCAGGTCCTACAGGACCTAGTTTTGTCGCACCTGGACTACTGTTCAGTCGTGTGGTCATGTGCCACAAAGAGGGAGTCTGCCACTAGCACAGTCCGTGTAGTCAGCACAGCTATCCCCTTTGAGACCGTGTCTGTGCCTTGATTTAGGTTGAGCAAAACTAAATTTGGCAGTGTTTGCATTAGCAATCTCACTGGAATAAAGACCTCCTCCATTCCTGTCATTATTGAAAGAGATTGTGATAATATCTCCCATCTCAAAATAGGACTACTTAATGTTAGATCCCTCACTTCCAAGGCAGTTATGGTCAATGAACTAATCACTGATCATAATCTTGATGTGATTGGCCTGACTGAAACATGGCTCAAGCCTGATGAATTGACTGTGTTAAATGAGGCCTCTCCTCCTGGTTACACTAGTGACCATATCCCCCGCGCATCCCGCAAAGGTGGAGGTGTTGCTAACATTCACAACAGCAAATGTCAATTTACCCCCCAAAATGACTGCGTTTTCATATTTTGAGCTTCCAGTCATGAAATCTATGCAGCCTACTCAATCACTTTTTATAGCTACTGTTTACAGGCTTCCTGGGCCGTATACAGAGTACCTCACTGATTTCCCTGAATTATTATTGGACCTTATAGTTCAATAATTTGATTGATGACTGAGCGTGTTTTAGTCAGACCAGCCTGAAGCCTGCAGTGATGATTGAGCGTGTTTTAGTCAGACCAGCCTGAAGCCTGCAGTGTGTTTGTGTCTCTCCAACATTATCTCCTACTTGACTCAGATAACATTATCTCCTACTTGACTCAGATAACATTATCTCCTACTTGACTCAGATAACATCAACTCCTACTTCACTCAGATAACATCATCTCCTACTTGACTCAGATAACATCATCTTCTACTTGACTCAGATAACATCATCTCCTACTTGACTCAGATAACATCATCTCCTACTTGACTCAGATAACATCATCTACTACTTGACTCAGATAACATCATCTACTACTTGACTCAGATAACATCATCTCCTACTTGACTCAGATAACATCATATCCTACTTGACTCAGATAACATCATCTACTACTTGACTCAGATAACATCATCTCCTACTTGACTCAGATAACATCATATACTACTTGACTCAGATAACATCATCTCCTACTTGACTCAGATAACATCATCTACTACTTGACTCAGATACCACTCATCTATTTTAGACGTCCACTTGATGCATACTGTTTACAAGGGAGGGAGGCCTGAGAAGATTCTTGTTGTACGATTTTGATGATACTGGATGATCCAGTCATTTTAATGTATTTACACTGCATAGAAGCAACATTATAACATACATAACTGGAATACAAAACATTCATACAGAGAAAGGTGATTGAGAACCTTTAGAAAATCACTGTAAATACAATGAAACATGTGTTCTACTTATCTGTTGATAAGATCATGCAGAACCACCATAAAACCCATAACAGTGCCGCATCACTGGTGGCCACAAACAGCAAGTATAGACAGACAGAGAGAGAGAGAGAGAGAGAGAGAGAGAGAGAGAGACAGACAGACAGACAGAGACACCATACTGGTGGCCACAAACAGCAAGTATAGACAGAGAGAGAGAGAGAGAGAGAGAGAGAGAGAGAGAGAGAGAGAGAGAGAGAGAGAGAGAGAGAGAGAGAGAGAGAGAGAGAGAGAGAGAGAGAGAGAGAGAGAGAGAGAGAGAGAGAGAGAGAGAGAGAGAGAGAGAGAGAGCGAGAGAGAGAGAGGGAGAGAGAGACAGAGAGAGAGAGAGAGAGAGCGAGAGAGAGAGAGCGAGAGAATGGTGATATTTTACAGTGGCTCTGAGGAGGAGAGGAGAGGGAGGACAGGATAGGGAAGAGGAGACTCAGTGCTGGTCTCTGTGCGTCTCTAAGGTCAGGTCCAGCCCTCTGCCTGCTGTCTCAGGTCCAGCTCACTCCGGTCGCTCATCCATCGAGGGGAAATTGAATCGTTCCCCCTGCCAGCACGCCAAAGACTCCAATCAACCAATATTTTGACCCAGCATCTGGCTGGTCATACTGCAAATCACAGATGACGGGCCCTAATATGGGCCACAGATTTATCTCCTGCCACGGCTGGCTAAGTGGCCTAGCACTCTCTCTCTCTTTCTCTCTCTCTTTCTCTCTCTTTCTGTCTCGCTCTGTCTCTCCCTCTCTCTCTCTCTCTCTCTCTCTCTCTCTCTCTTCTGTCTCGCTCTGTCTCTCCCTCTCTCTCTCTCTATCTCTCTGTGTCGCTCTCTCTCTCTCTCTCTGTGTCGCTCTCTCTCTCTCTCTCTCTCTCTCTCTCTCTCTCTCTCTCTCTCTCTCTCTCTCTCTCTCTCTCTGTCTCGCTCTGTCTCTCTCTCTCTCTCTCTCTGTGTCGCTCTCTCTCTCTCTCTCTCTGTCTCTCTCTCTCTCTCTTTCTGTCTCGCTCTGTCTCTCTCTCTCTCTCTCTCTCTCTCTCTCTCTCTCTCTCTCTCTCTCTCTCTCTCTCTCTCTCTCTCTCTCTCTCTCTCTCTCTCTCTCTCTCTCTCTCTCTCTCTCTCTCTCTCTCTCTCTCTCTCTCTCTCTCTCTCTCTCTCTCTCTCTCTCTCTCTCTCTCTCTCTCTCTCTCAATGTGGAGCTATATACAGGAAGTATCAGTACCAGATCAATGTGGAGCTATATACAGGGAGTACCAGTACCAGATCAATGTGGAGCTATATACAGGAAGTAGGAAGGATGTTTTCACTCAAAATCTCACGATACATGGCCCCATTCATTCTTTCCTTTACACGGATCAGTCGTCCTGGTCCCTTTGCAGAAAAACAGCCCCAAAGCATGATGTTTCCACCCCCATGCTTCACAGTAGGTATGGTGTTCTTTGGATGCAACTCAGCATTCTTTGTCCTCCAAACACGACGAGTTGAGTTTTTACCAAAAAGTTCTATTTTGGTTTCATCTGACCATATGACATTCTCCCAATCCTCTTCTGGATCATCCAAATGCACTCTAGCAAACTTCAGACGGGCCTGGACATGTACTGGCTTAAGCAGGGGGACACGTCTTGCACTGCAGGATTTGAGTCCCTGGCGGCATAGTGTGTTACTGATGGTAGGCTTTGTTACTTTGGTCCCAGCTCTCTGCAGGTCATTCACTAGGTCCCCCCGTGTGGTTCTGGGATTTTTGCGGATCTTGTGATCATTTTGACCCCACGGGGTGAAATCTTGCATGGAGCCCCAGATCGAGGGAGATTATCAGTGGTCTTGTATGTCTTCCATTTCCTAATAATTGCTCCCACAGTTGATTTCTTCAAACCAAGCTGCTTACCTATTGCAGATTCAGTCTTCCCAGCCTGGTGCAGGTCTACAATTTTGTTTCTGGTGTCCTTTGACAGCTTTTTGGTCTTGGCCATAGTGGAGTTAGGAGTGTGACTGTTTGAGGTTGTGGACAGGTGTCTTTTATACTGATAACAAGTTCAAACAGGTGCCATTAATACAGGTAACGAGTGGAGGACAGAGGAGCCTCTTAAAGAAGAAGTTACAGGTCTGTGAGAGCCAGAAATCTTGCTTGTTTGTAGGTGACCAAATACTTATTTTCCACCATAATTTGCAAATAAATTCATTAAAAATCCTACAATGTGATTTTCTGGATTCTTTTTTCTCAATTTGTCTGTCATAGTTGACGTGTACCTATGATGAAAATTACAGGCCTCTCTCATCTTTTTAAGTGGGAGAACTTGCACAATTGGTGGCTGACTAAATAATTTTTTCCCCCACTGTAATAATAAGGTTTTTGAGGTAAAGATGGACATGAAGGCAGGGTAAAGTGACTAGGTATCAGGATAGATAATAATAAGGTATTTGAGGTAGATATGTACATGAAGGCAGGGTAAAGTGACTAGGCATCAGGATAGATAATAATAAGGTATTTGAGGTAGATACAGTGCCTTCAGAAAGTATTCAGACCCCTTGACTTTTTCCACATTTTGTTACATTACAGCCTTATTCAGCAATCTACACGCAATACCCAATAAGTCAAAACAGGTTTTTAGAAATGTTTGCAAATGTGTGTATATATCTATATATATATAAAAAATATAAATACCTTATTTACATTATTCATAAGTAATGATGGAGAGTAGGTGTACATAATGATGGAGAGAAGGTGTACATAATGATGGAGAGAAGGTGTACATAATGATGGAGAGAAGGTGTACATAATGATGGAGAGTAGGTGTACATAATGATGGAGAGAAGGTGTACATAATGATGGAGAGTAGGTGTACATAATGATGGAGAGAAGGTGTACATAATGATGGAGAGAAGGTGTACATAATGATGGAGAGTAGGTGTACATAATGATGGAGAGAAGGTGTACATAATGATGGAGAGAAGGTGTACATAATGATGGAGAGTAGGTGTACATAATGATGGAGAGAAGGTGTACATAATGATGGAGAGAAGGTGTACATAATGATGGAGAGAAGGTGTACATAATGATGGAGAGAAGGTGTACATAATGATGGAGAGAAGGTGTACATAATGATGGAGAGAAGGTGTACATAATGATGGAGAGAAGGTGTACATAATGATGGAGAGTGTACATATGATGGAGAGAAGTGTACATAATGATGGAGAGTAGGTGTACATAATGATGGAGAGAAGGTGTACATAATGATGGAGAGTAGGTGTACATAATGATGGAGAGTAGGTGTACATAATGATGGAGAGAAGGTGTACATAATGATGGAGAGAAGGTGTACATAATGATGGAGAGTAGGTGTACATAATGATGGAGAGTAGGTGTACATAATGATGGAGAGTAGGTGTACATAATGATGGAGAGTAAGTGTACATAATGATGGAGAGTAAGTGTACATAATGATGGAGAGAAGCTGTGCGTAACGAGATAGCCCGGGGCAGGTGGTTAGTAGACCGGCTACATCGAGCGCCGGAGCGGAGACATTGGGAGATGATCAAGTCAAGCCTTCGATACTGGGTAAGCCTACAAGGTAGGGAAGGATGTATATTCTGTTTGTCGAGATTGACATAGTGTATTTGTTGAAAACGCAAACCATGATATTGAAGTGCCCGAAGTCGGTATGCTTTGTTTATTGGTTGTGTGGTGCATTGGCACAGAAACCTGTTGATGGAAAATTATTTGCATATATTTTATATAATTATTAATATATACGCATACGTTTTATATAATTATTAATATATACGTTGATGTAGTGATCTACTCATTACAATGTGTTTTCAGGTGTTTTTGAAGTACTCAATTTGAAATATGCAATATTTGGTCATGCACTTTTTTGTATAAGTTTTCAATGTTTGTATTTGGAATTTTTGTGTGCCTGAAAAGCTCAATTGATTTCAAACGAATAACGATGACTTGCAGAATGTTGGGTCTGTCTTCACAGGCTTCACAGTATATCCCCCTTCTTTAGTCTGTCTTCACAGGCTTCACAGTATATCCCCCCTTCTTTGGTCTGTCTTCACAGGCTTCACAGTATATCCCCCTTCTTTGGTCTGTCTTCACAGGCTTCACAGTATATCCCCCTTCTTTAGTCTGTCTTCACAGGCTTCACAGCAAATCCCCCCTTCTTTGGTCTGTCTTCACAGGCTTCACAGCATATCCCCCCTTGTTTGCCTTGGGAAAGCTGATTTTGTATCACAGCATTCCTGCTGCGGTGGTTGTCTGGGAATGTCTAAAATGTCTATCATGACAGCTTGATGATTCTTTCCAAAGTGTCAAGTAATTATCTTTTTGTTTTCTCATTATTTGGTTAGGTCTAATTGTGTTGCTGTCCTGGGGCTCTGTGGGGTCTGTTTGTGTTTGTGAACAGAGCCCCAGGACCAGCTTTGCTTAGGGGACTGTTCTCTGGGTTCATCTCTCTGTAGGTGATGGCTTTGTTATGGAAGGTTTGGGAATCACTTCCTTTTAGGTGGTTGTAGAATTTAACTGATGTTTCTGGATTTTGATCATTAGCGGGTATCGGCCTAATTCTGCTCTGCATGCATTAATGTTGTACAAGGAGGATATTTTTGGTGTTTGTCCCATTTTGTGAATTCTTGGTTGGTGAGCGGACCCCAATACCTCACAACCATGAAGGGCAATGGGTTCTATAACTGATTCAAGTATTTTTTGCCAGATCCTAATTGGTATGCCGAATTTTATGTTCCTTTTGATGGCATAGAAGGCCCTTCTTGCCTCATCTCTCAGATCGTTCACAGCTTTGTGGAAGTTACCTGTGGCACTGATGTTTAGGCCGAGGTATGTCTAGTTTTTTGTGTGCTTTAGGGCAACGGACTCTAGATGGAATTTGTATTTGTGGTCCTGGCAACTGGACCTTTTTTGGAACACCATTATTTCTGTCTTACTGAGATTTACTGTCAGGGCCCAGGTCTGACAGAATCTGTGCAGAAGATCTTGGTGCTGCTGTAGGCCCTCCTTGGTTGGTGACAGACGCACCAGATCATCAGCAAACAGTAGACATTTGACTTCAGATTCTAGTAGGGTGAGGCCGGGTGCTGCAGACTGTTCTAGTGCCCTCGCCAATTCGTTGATACAAATAAATTTTGAAGAGGGTGGGGCTTAAACTGCATCCCTGTCTCACCCCACGGCCCTGTGGAAAGAAATCTGTGTGTTTTTTGCCAATTTTAACAGCACACTTGTTGTTTGTGTACATGGATTTTATAATGTCGTATGTTTTTCCCCCAACACCACTTTACATCAATTTGTATAGCAGACCCTCAGGCCAAATTGAGTCAAAAGCTTTTTTGAAATCAACAAAGCATGAGAAGACTTTGCCTTTTTTTTTGGTTTGTTTGTTTGTCAATTAGGGTGCGCAGGGTGAATACGTGGTCTGTCATTCGGTAATTTGGTAAAAAGCCAATTTGACATTTGCTCAATACATTGTTTTCACTGAGGAAATGTATGAGTCTGCTGTTAATGGTAATGCAGAGGATTTTCCTGAGGTTGCTTTTGACGCATATCCCATGGTAGTTATTGGGGTCAAATTTGTCTCCACTTTTATGGATTGGGGTGATCAGTCCTTGGTTCCAAATATTGGGGAAGATGCCAGAGCTAAGGATGATGTTAAAGAGTTTAAGTATAGCCAATTTGAATTTGTGGTCTGTATATTTCTTCATTTAATTGAGGATACCATCAACACCACAGGCCTTTTTGGGTTGGGGGGTTTGTATGTTGTCCTGTAGTTCATTCAATGTAATTGGAGAATCCAGTGGGTTCTGGTAGTCTTTAATAGTTGATTCTAAGATTTGCATTTGATCATGTATATATTTTTTGCTGTTTGTTCTTTGTTATAGGGCCAAAAAGATTGAAGAAGTGGTTTACCCATACATCTCTCTCTCTGTATCTCTCTCTGTCTCACTGTATGTCTCTCTCGCTCTCTCTCTGTGTTGCTTTATGTCACTGCCCTTCGACTTCTGCCCCCTAGTGGTGTAGTTCCTATAGGTTTTAATTGGACACAACCGTGTAATACTACAGTACAGGCCAGAGGCTGGAGACAACATTTTCAATTTTCCTCTAAGATTGAAATAAAATTAATGCATTAACTGACCATTTCATTAGATCCTGAGAGGTTGATGGCAGGGAATAAGCTATGAAAGACTATAACTTCCAGATCAGTTGTCCAGAGATACAGAGGAAACTGAATAATGATCCCATTCATTCAGAAGTAATTGATTCAGTTGATTCCCATGTCTAAGGCATGTCGACAACCATTTTAGATCTGTGTTCCTCTAAATTATATATATTACAAATATGTTTTATTGTCACATACACCGGATAGGTAGGATAGTGTTTTACTGGGTCAGCCATAGTAGTACAAATCTCAAATGTCAAAAAGGTTCCATTATATGTATTGTTTTGTTGAGATGAAACTAGAGAAATGCCTCTGTTCTGAAGGGGTCCCTCTCCTTCTCTGTGTCTTCAGTCTACAGTGAAGCAGGCCTAAAAGCCCATAGTGTAGGCTTACAGACAGCCTGAAGCCTGCAGTGATAATTGAGTGTGTTTTAATCATAAGAGCCTGAAGCTGTAGTGACGATCGAGTGTGTCTGCCCTCCGAATTCACATTCATTATATAAAACTTCCACTTCTTAAAAACATTTTTCAACTATAACTATATACAATACGTGACCAATAGTATGTGGACACCTGCTCATCGAACATCTCATTCCAACATCATGGGCATTAATATGGAGTTGGTCCCCCCTTTGCTGCTATAACAGCCTCCACTCTTCTGGGAATACTTTCCACTAGATGTTGGAACATTGCTGCAGGGACTTGCTTCCATTCAGCCACAAGAGCATTAGTGAAGTCGGGCACTGATGTTGGGCGATTAGGCCTGGCTCGCAGTCTGCTTTATGCAGGCCAGTCAAGTTCTTCCACACTGATCTCGACAAACTATTTCTGTATGGACCTCGCTTTGTGCACGGGGGCATTGTCATGCTGAAACAGGGAAAGGGCCTTCCCCAAACTATTGCCACAAAGTTGGAAGCACAGAATTGTCTAGAATGTTGGCACTATGCATTGGGGCAGGTAGCGTTCTCCTGGCATATGCCAAACCCAGATATGTCCGTCAGACTGCCAGATGGTGAAGCGTGATTCATCACTCCAGAGAACGCGTTTCCACTGCTTGAGAGTCCAATGGTGACGAGCTTTACAACATTTCAGCCGACGTTCGGCATTGCGAATCGTGATTTTAGGCTTGTGTGCGGCTGCTCAGCCATAGAAACCCGTTTCATGAAGCTCCTGACGAACAGTTCTTGTTTTGACGTTGCTTCCAGAGGTAGTTTGGCGATTGCATGGCTCTATGCTCGATTTTATACACCTGTCAGCAACGGGTGTGGCTGAAATAGCCAAATCCACTAATATGAAGGGGTGTCCACCTTCTTATGGCCATGTAGTGTAAATTTGCTTAAGTTCTCCTAAAATAACTCACCGACACTATCTCTTGAACCATTCAAGCTAGGGACACCAAACCAACTTTCTCATGTTCAGGCTATCCTATCCAATCAATCAATCAATCAATCAATTTTTCAACTATAACCAGTCACTGCCATTACTACTGCAGTCACTACCACTACTATAAGTTGACTTATTCCACATTCTGTTATGTTACAGCCTTATTCTAAAATTGATTAAATTAATTTTTCCCTCATCAATCTACACACAATACCCCATAATGACGTAGCAAAAACCATTTTTTGAAATATTAGCACATTTATAAAATATAAAAACAACTAAAATATCACATTTACATAAGTATTCAAACCCTTTACTCAGTACTTTTTTGAAGTACTTTTTTGAAGCACCTTTGGCAGCGATTACAGCCCCAAGTCTTCTTGGGTATGACGCTACAAGCTTGGCACACCAGTATTTGGAGTTTCTCCCATTCTTCTCTGCAGCGATGGGGAGCGTCACTGCACAGCTATTTTCCGGTCTCTCCAGAGATGTTCGATCGGGTTCAAGTCCGGGCTCTGGCTGGGCCACTGAAGGACATTCAAAGACTTGTCCCGAAGCCACTCCTGCGTTGTCTTGACTGTGTGCTTAGGGTTGTTGTCCTGTTGGAAGGTGAACCTTCGCCCCAGTCTGAGGTCCTGAGCGCTCTGGAGCAGGTTTTCATCAAGAATCTCTCTGTACTTTGCTCTGTTTATCTTTCCCTCGATCCTGACTAGTTTTCCAGTCCCTGCCGCTGAAAAACATTCCCACAGCATGATACAGCCACCACCATGCTTCACCATAGGGATGGTGCCAGGTTTCCTCCAGACGTGACACTTGGCATTCAGGCCAAAGAGTTCAATCTTGGTTTCATCAGACCAGAGAATCTTGTTTCTCATGGTCTGAGAGTCCTTTAGGTGCCTTTTGGCAAACTCCAAGCGGGCTGTCATGTGCATTTTACTGAAGAGTGGCTTCCGTCTGGCCACTCTACCGTAAAGGCCTGATTAGTGGAGTGCTGCAGAGATGGTTGTCCTTCTGGAAGGTTCTCCCATCTCCACAGAGGAACTCTGGACCTCTGTCAGAGTGACCATCGGGTTCTTGGTCACCTCCCTGACCAAGGCCCTTCTCCCCTGATTGCTCAGCTTGGCTGGGCGGCCAGCTCTAGGAAGAGTCTTGGTGGTTCCAAACTTCTTCAATTTAAGAACGATGGAGGCCACTGTGTTCTTGGGGACCTTCAGTGCTTCAGAAATGTTTTGGTACCCTTCCCCAGATCTGTACGTTCCCACTAGCTCCCTGCAGCTGGTCTGGGCGTGTAGTCAAGGATATGGGATAGAGATAAACTTGAGGAACAGATAGACCTGTATTGTTTCAATTTCTCTTTGCTTCTGAGTAACCTGGTCACACGGTCAAGACAAAGAGCCTCAGAGTGACCACAGTTTTTCAGTTCATCCTGTCTTTTACTATCTTCCAAGGGCACAGCTGTGTGGAGATATGAGTAGTAACGGAGCTAACGTTATCACTTGTCTGTGCGCTATGACCCGATACACATAGCCACAAGAAGAAAACAAGGTGGCTCCTGATCTGGCAGGGAGGGGCGTGCTTGTATGAAAAGCAGAGATTGTTCTAGACACTTTTTCAGAACGTATGAAGAGCTATACAAATCCTGTTGACTCTGTATTAACTTCTGCCTGCAATTGCATAACTAAAGATATTTTCTATATACTCAGAAGCCATTGTCCGTGTCATTTTCTGAAGTTTAAAGTTTGTTTAAGAACAAGAGAATATCAGCACTGTGCAAAGAACCCTCTACAAGCTCTATGGACAATTCCTTCGACCTCATGGCTTGGTTTCTGCTCTGACATACTGTCAACTGTGGGACCTTATATAGACAGGTGTGTGCCTTTCCAAATCATGTCCAATCAATTGAATTTAACATAGGTGGACTCCAATCAAGTTGTAGAAACATCTCAAGGATGAATAATGGAAACAGGATGCACCTGAGCTCAATTTCGAGTCTTATAGCAAAGGGTTGAATACTTATGTAAATAAGGTTTTTCTGTTTTAGTTTTTTTCATAAATTTAAAAACATTTCTGTTTTCGCTTTGTCATTATGGGGTATTGTGTGTAGATTGATGAGGATTTGTATTTAATCCATTTTAGAATAAGGCTGTAACGTTACAAAAATGTGGAAAAAGTCAACGGGTCTGAATACTTTCCGAATGCACTGTAAATGAGAACCATAGGAATACAGGGTTAGCTTTCAAAATTGACCTGTTCCTTGGCCAATTAAGCTACAATACCAACTTGAAAACATTCAGGCTATCCCAACTTCAAATTCTTTAAAATGTTTATAAACTATAACTATATACATTTACATACTGTACATTTGCCTAAAATAACTCAACATTAGTTCTTGAACCGTTCAAGCTAGAGACACCAAACCAACTTTAACATGTTTAGGCTTTCCAAACGTCAAATTCTTAAACACGTTTATCAACTATAACTATTTACATTTGCATAAATGTGCATAAAATAACTCAACAATGTCACGGATCCCCCCCGGTACTGCTGCTCATTCCGTTCACCAGCTCCGGAGGTCTACGTCACCGGCCTTCTAGGCGTCACTGATCTGGTTCATTAACACCAACCCCGGACTGTCTTGTCCCATGTCCGTTGGTCTCGTGAGTACCCTGTGAGTACCGGTCTCCTGAGTATCCTGTGAGTACCGTGTATTGTGCTCCTGTTGTTTACGGGTCTCGTCCCGTGATTTGTGTAGAGGTTACACCTCACTCTTTGGTTTAGGTTACATCCCTGTGATATATATATATATATATATATATGTACACGTGTTTGTTTTGGGCTTTGTCCCCTGGCGTTGTTCATGACATACCTTGTGTTGGGTGGAGAAAATAAATCCCCTATTACATATTCCTGCGCCTGTCTTCAAATCCTTATACAACGTGACAAACAACAGTAACTCTTGAACTGTTCAAGCTAGAGACACCAAACTAACTTTCACATGTTCAGGCTATCCTAACTTCAAATTATTTAACACTTGTATCAACTATAACTATATAAATGAGCATACATTTGCATAAAATAACTCACCAACAGTAACTCTAGAACCATTCAAGCTAGAGACAACAAATTAACTTTCACTTGTTCAGGCGATCCTATCCTACCCTATCCAATCCTAACCTATCCTATCCGATCCGATCCGATCCTATCCTATCCTATGGCACAACTTCGATTGTTTGTCAAATAATTTTTGACACTGTGTATACTTTTTTAACAAAAACCATTTTAAATGTGAATACATTTTACAAGGGTTTAAATGATAACCATAACTGCTAACCACAACTACTGACCACTACGGACCACAACTACTGACCTCAACTACTGACCACAACTACTGACCACAACACATAATACTGACCACACAGCACCGACCACACAACTATGACCACAACAGACACAACTACTGACCACAACTACTGACCACAAGACCACAACTACTGACCACAACTGACCACAACTACTGACCACAACTGACCACAACTGACCACAACTACTGACCACAACTGACCACAACTAAACAAAAAAGTGTTGAGAAAAAAAGAGCAGAAGTAAAATAAAATAACTATCACGGATTCAGCCGAGGCTGCTCCTCCTCCTTGCTCGGGCAGGCTTCGGCGTTCGTCGTCCCCCGGAGTACTAGCTGCTGCCGATCGATGTTTCGGTGTTTGACTTGTTTTGTCTTGATTGTGTACACCTGTTTCCTATTATGTTGTATTGTATTCCCTATATTACCCCCTGTCTCTCATTGGTTATTGTGTGTGATTGTTCTTTGTCATTCCGGCAGTTGCTTTGGTGTACGGGTTATTGTGTTTTCCTCCCTGTTTGGAGGTTTGTTGTTTTTGTCGTTCATTGTGTGTTGTGTGTGATTGTTCTCGTCATTTTCGGCAGTTGCTAGTGTGCGGGTATTCCCCTCCCTGTTTGGAGGTTGTTTTGTATTCTGGTTACTTTGTTAATAAAGTATCGCGTTTCCAGTAGCTCGGTGTCCTGCGTTTGACTTCGCCTACCGCATTCACGTCGCAATCTGACAATAACAGTAGGGAGGCTATATATACAGGGGGGTACCGGTGCAGAGTCAATGTGCGGGGGCACCGGCTAGTTGAGGTAGTTGAGGTAATATGTACATGTGGGTAGAGTTAAAGTGACTATGCATAAATAATTAACAGAGTAGCAGCAGCGTAAAAAGATGGGGTGGGGGTTGGGGGTGGGGGGGGGCCCTGGTATCGGCCCTGGTCAAAAGTAGTGCACTATAAATAGAACAGAGTGCCATTTGGGATGCACATTAGACCACAGTCATTCAGAGTCAGACTTTATGTAGGCGTAGCTGCCACAGTGTTCAAGCCAGGACATTTCCACCCACTGCTATGCCTGTTGTTCATGATATTTAGCATCACTGAGATCGGCAGAACATGTAGAAATTCACACAGCTTTCATTTATTTATAGAGATTTACACTGATAAATGAGAGTTTAGAGTCGCTTCAATGCAAAGATCATAGATATTAGGTATAGATTCTACATAAATTATAGAATGTCTATGCGGGCACAAATCAACAACATGTCAGTAAAACATAGACGGACTTCAGATAGACCACTAGAGATCCATCTGAAACAGAGGTGGAGAAGGTGGGGGAGGAGGAGGAGGAGGAGGAGGAGGAAGAGGAGGTGGAGAAGGAGGAGGAGGAGGAGGGTGAATTAGAATCACTAACAAAGACCTTTGAGTCCAAACATTGCACAATAAACTGCAGGAGGGAGCATTCATCAGTGTGCTATCTTTATTTCATGAATTAGCGTTTCTCCCATCATTCTGACAGGCTGCTCATAATTAATCTACATGATAGACATTAGCTCTGTCACAGGGAGGAGTGATGACTGCCTGGCCCTGGGATGAAAAGGCCTCCCAACTGGCCCTGGAATGAAAAGGCCCGCCTGCCAACTGGCCCAGGAATGAAAGGGCCCGCCTCCCAACAGGCCCAGGAATGAAAGGGCCCGCATGCCAACTGGCCCAGGAATGAAAGGGCCCGCCTGCCAACTGGCCCAGGAATGAAAGGGCCCGCATGCCAACTGGCCCAGGAATGAAAGGGCCCGCCTGCCAACTGGCCCAGGAATGAAAGGGCCCGCCTCCCAACTGGCCCTGGGATGAAAGGGCCCGCCTCCCAAATGGCCCTGGAATCAAAGGGCCCGCCTGCCAACTGGCCCAGGAATGAAAGGGCCCGCCTCCCAACTGGCCCAGGAATGAAAGGGCCCGCCTCCCAACTGGCCCAGGAATGAAAGGGCCGCCTCCCAAACTGGCCCAGGAATGAAAGGGCCCGCCTCCCAACTGGCCCAGGGATGAAAGGGCCCGCCTCCCAACTGGCCCAGGAATGAAAGGGCCCGCCTCCCAACTGGCCCAGGGATGAAAGGGCCCGCCTCCCAACTGGCCCAGGGATGAAAGGGCCCGCCTCCCAACCGGCCCTGGGATGAAAGGGCCCGCCTGCCAACTGGCCCTGGGATGAAAGGGCCTGCCTCACAACTGGCCCAGGAATGAAAGGGCCCGCCTCCCAACTGGCCCAGGAATGAAAGGGCCCGCCTCCCAACTGGCCCACTATTCACTAGTGCTTTTGGGCCCATAGGGACCACTATATAGGGAATAAGGGTACCATTAAGGACACAGACGACCTGCTGATTATGTTTTAGTAGCAGATCAATCTAAGACAGAGCTGAGCAGCAGTAGACATCCAATCTATTATTACAGATGCAATTTGTCTGTACATTTGTAAGGAGGTTGTCATTTAAGGAGCACAATTCTTTATAATGTTTTATAGCTTTCACTGGTATTAATGAGATCATCTAAATACGCTGACCAGTAGCACATATACATGTACAGGAAAAAATAAGTAAGAAATATTTCATTGCATTATGGAAACCTTGTAGATTTGGACATTTCTTGAAACAGAGAGAATATTATTGAACCAAATCCATTTCATCACCAGGAGGTGTTCTGATGGAGCTAACATTTCCCAAGAAGGCTGGTCCTTCACTGATGGCAATACGTCTAGCCCTTCTGCTACACAGAACACGGGGCACAGTACACAGCAAGGTACACAGCACATTTGCAAGTGTTAAAATCGCGGTGTTAAGGTACAAAGTGTTGTGAGTGTTATATCTGGGTGTTGATTCTAGTGGGGTTAACACCAGTGTTATATCTGGGTGTTGATTCTAGTGGGGTTAACACCAGTGTTATATCTGGGTGTTGATTCTAGTGGGGTTAACACCAGTGTTATATCTGGGTGTTGATTCTAGTGGGGTTAACACCAGTGTTATATCTGGGTGTTGATTCTAGTGGGGTTAACACCAGTGTTATATCTGTTGATTCTAGTGGGGTTAACACCAGTGTTATATCTATTGATTCTAGTGGGGTTAACACCAGTGTTATATCTGGGTGTTGATTCTAGTGGGGTTAACACCAGTGTTATATCTATTGATTCTAGTGGGGTTAACACCAGTGTTATATCTGGGTGTTGATTCTAGTGGGGTTAACACCAATGTTATATCTGTTGATTCTAGTGGGGTGAACACCAGTGTTATATATGGGTGTTGATTCTAGTGGGGTTAACACCAGTGTTATATCTGTTGATTCTAGTGGGGTTAACACCAGTGTTATATCTGGGTGTTGATTCTAGTGGGGTTAACACCAGTGTTATATCTGTTGATTCTAGTGGGGTTAACACCAGTGTTATATCTGGGTGTTGATTCTAGTGGGGTTAACACCAGTGTTATATCTGGGTGTTGATTCTAGTGGGGTTAACACCAGTGTTATATCTGGGTGTTGATTCTAGTGGGGTTAATACCAGTGGGATTGATATTGACGCCACATGCGGTAAATAAATAAAGTGTTATTTGAATCACAGTGGAATCAACACTGCGTGGTGTCGTTTTCTCAACTGTGTTTAAATGGCCTCATTATCATTCTTCCCAGAA
>NW_025533463.1:1737500-1902500 GCF_020615455.1 Coregonus clupeaformis
ACAATACCCCATAATGACAAAGCAAAAAACAGTTTCTATACATTTTTGCAAATGTATTAAATCCCTAGAAAAATCCCTAAAAGTAAAACTGTGCTGCTTCTGTAGAAACAGTATAACATGCTACTGTAGCATCACCTGGTCAGATTTGTTTACGTGGTCTGTCCACGAGAGATTAGTGATACCGTACAAATTATTGTTTCCTCCTCCTATAACTTGTGTCTTTTAAGAAGTGCTTTGTTGTCACGATCGTCGGTGAGAGAGGAGGACCAAGGCGCAGCGTGGAATGCGAACATTTTATTTAAAGGAATGATCACACGATCAAAACAACAAAACGAAAACGTGACGTCCCTGGTTACATACACAAACCAACACGGAACAAGAAACCACAAATAATGAATGCCAAACGGCTACCTAAGTATGACTCCCAATCAGAGACAACGAGCTACAGCCGTCTCTGATTGGGAGCCACCCTGGCCAACATAGATATACAACAACTAGAACATAAACAAATGAAAACTCACACCCTGGCTCAACATACTAGAGTCCCCAGAGCCAGGGCGTGACAGTACCCCCCCCTAAAGGCGCGGACTCCGACCGCGCCAACCAAATACCACAGGGGAGGGACCGGGTGGGCACTCCGCCTAGGCGGCGGATCCGGCTCCGGACATGACCCCCACTCCTTCTCTAAACCCCCAAAGTACCCCTGGTCCGGTCTGGCCCTGCTGACCGGCGCTGGACTGCACACTGGTGGAGCGGATAGCTTCAGCTCCGTAGTGGAGCAGTTGACCGGGACCTTACCAGGCACCGGTGACCCAGGCACGGGTTGTGCTGGACTGACGACGCGCACCCCTGGCTTGGTGCGTGGAGGAGGAACGGGCCTTACCAGGCTGACGACGCGCACCCCTGGCTTGGTGCGTGGAGGAGGAACGGGCCTTACCAGGCTGACGACTCGCACCCCTGGCTTGGTGCGTGGAGGAGGAACGGGCCTTACCAGGCTGACGACGCACGCCGTAGGCTTGGTGCGTGGAGCAGGGACAGGCCGGGCTGGGCTGGCGACGCACCCCGTAGGCTTGGTGCGTGGAGCAGGGACAGGCCGGACCGGGCTGGCGACGCACCCCGTAGGCTTGGTGCGTGGAGCAGGGACAGGCCGGGCTGGGCTGGCGACGCACCCCGTAGGCTTGGTGCGTGGAGCAGGGACAGGCCGGGCTGGGCTGGCGACGCACCCCGTAGGCTTGGTGCGTGGAGCAGGGACAGGCCGGACCGGGCTGGCGACGCACCCCGTAGGCTTGGTGCGTGGAGCAGGGACAGGCCGGACCGGGCTGACGAAGCGCACCACTGACTTGGTGCGGGGAGCAGGAACGGGCCGAGCCGGGCTGACGAAGCGCACCACTGACTTGGTGCGGGGAGCAGGAACGGGCCGAGCCGGTTGACGAAGCGCACCACTGACTTGGTGCGGGGAGCAGGAACGGGCCGAGCCGGGCTGACGGGCGCACCGCTGACTTGGTGCGGAGAGCAGGAACGGGCCGAGCCGGGCTGACGAAGCGCACCACTGACTTGGTGCGGGGAGCAGGAACGGGCCGAGCCGGGCTGACGAAGCGCACAACTGACTTGGTGCGGGGAGCAGGAACAGGCCGGACCGTACTGGGGACACACACCACTGGTCCTACGCAGGGATCTGGAATGGGCCAGACCGGACTGGTAACACACCTCAGTACCTCTCGCCGTGCCTCTACACCTTCCACCCCCTCTTCGACCAGTGGCCCCCGTAACCTGGCGGCCTCCTCTGCCAATCCGCTGGGCCGCTCTGCCGCGGTCTCCTGCTGGCCCGTCGTCCATGGCGTTAGCCCCCCCCTAAAAATGTTCTGGGCGTCTCTCCTACCCGTGGACCAGGTCTCCATGTCCCTCGCCAGCCTTTCGCCCTTCTGCCACAATGTCAAGCCCTTCTCTTCCTCACTCGGCTTGACCCAGTCGAGGAGGCGAAGGAGATCCGCTAGAGATCTCTCCGGCGCTGGCTCCTGGACTTGCTGCTTGGTCCAGTTATGGTGGTTTCTTCTGTCACGATCGTCGGTGAGAGAGGAGGACCAAGGCGCAGCGTGGAATGCGAACATTTTATTTAAAGGAATGATCACACGATCAAAACAACAAAACGAAAACTTGACGTCCCTGGTTACATACACAAACCAACACGGAACAAGAAACCACAAATAATGAATGCCAAACGGCTACCTAAGTATGACTCCCAATCAGAGACAACGAGCTACAGCCGTCTCTGATTGGGAGCCACCCTGGCCAACATAGATATACAACAACTAGAACATAAACAAATGAAAACTCACACCCTGGCTCAACATATTAGAGTCCCCAGAGCCAGGGCGTGACATTTGTTACAGTTGACTATATGTGTATGGAGGTCTGATGCCTAAACTGCTGAAGGTGTGTGTATACATTTTCATACGGTGTATCTATGCGTGCGAGCGAGCGCGTTGGCATTGGGAACTGACCTGTTGATAAATCGGGATCCAAAATATTCAAATAAAAAATCACAGTCCGTGTCATATGGTTGGTGGGTCTAAGGAGACCTCCTACCTCATTTGAATGGAGATCACTTGGCACGATATCACTGAAAAATATTACAGTTTACTATAGAATACTACAGTACTTACTAAAAAATTCTATAGTGAACTGTAGTATACTGTAGAATAATATACTACACACTGTAGTATCCCTCATTCATGTGTAATACTTATTATAGAATGCTGTAGTATACTGCATAATACTGTAGTGAATACTAACGTATTATCAGAAGAAGAAAAAAAACACTACAGTAAATACTACAGTAATGTCCATAAAAAAAACACTACAGTAAATACTACAGTAATGTCCATAAAAAAAACACTACAGTCCACAAAATAACTACTGTAAAAACTATAGTAAATACTACAGTATTATTAAATTGGCATCTACCCTGCCCATTCCATTCTGCAATATCGCAATTTGTGCCACCAGTGAGGAACCCTCACTGTCAAGTATAGACCATATTACAACCTCTAGAGGACATCAGGTGGATGAAGGAACCCCTAGAGGACATCAGGTGCATGACGGAACCCCTGAGGACATCAGGTGCATGACGGAACCCCTAGAGGACATCAGGTGCATGACGGAACCCCTGAGGACATCAGGTGCATGATGGAACCCCTGAGGACATCAGGTGCATGACGGAACCCCTAGAGGACATCAGGTGCATGATGGAACCCCTAGGGGACATCAGGTGCATGACAGAACCCCTAGAGGACATCAGGTGCATGATGGAACCTCTAGAGGACATCAGGTGCATGACAGAACCCCTAGAGGACATCAGGTGCATGACGGAACCCCTAGAGGACATCAGGTGCATGACAGAACCCCTAGAGGACATCAGGTGCATGACAGAACCCCTAGAGGACATCAGGTGCATGACAGAACCTCTAGAGGACATCAGGTGCATGACAGAACCTCTAGAGGACATCAGGTGCATGACAGAACCTCTAGAGGACATCAGGTGCATGACAGAACCCCTAGAGGACATCAGGTGCATGACGGAACCCCCTAGAGGACATCAGGTGCATGACAGAACCCCTAGAGGACATCAGGTGCATGACAGAACCCCTAGAGGACATCAGGTGCATGACAGAACCTCTAGAGGACATCAGGTGCATGACAGAACCTCTAGAGGACATCAGGTGCATGACAGAACCTCTAGAGGACATCAGGTGCATGACAGAACCCCTAGAGGACATCAGGTGCATGACGGAACCCCTAGAGGACATCAGGTGCATGACAGAACCCCTAGAGGACATCAGGTGCATGACAGAACCCCTAGAGGACATCAGGTGCATGACAGAACCCCTAGAGGACATCATGTGGGTCAGGGTCTGGGGAATGGATACGGTATTCTTCTCAGAGCATGACAGAACCCCGAGAGGACATTATGTGGGTCAGGGTCTGGGGAATGGATACGGTATTCTTCTCAGAGCATGACAGAACCCCTAGAGGAGCAGAGTCAAAGGGAAAGGATGAAGAAAGATCAGGAGAAAACACACAGGTAACAGTTAGATCAGGGGAAAACACACAGGTTACAGGTAGATCAGGAGAAAACACACAGGTTACAGGTAGATCAGGAGAAAACACACAGGTTACAGGTAGATCAGGAGAAAACACACAGGTAACAGGTAGATCAGGAGAAAACACACAGGTTACAGGTAGATCAGGAGAAAACACACAGGTTACAGGTAGATCAGGAGAAAACACACAGGTTACAGGTAGATCAGGAGAAAACACACAGGTTACAGGTAGATCAGGAGAAAACACACAGGTTACAGGTAGATCAGGAGAAAACACACAGGTTACAGGTAGATCAGGAGAAAACACACAGGTTACAGGTAGATGAGGGGCGCGTTCAGCAGGACACAACAGTTTGGAACGTTCCGATAGAAATATGTTACTGTAAACAAACATGCCTCTCCGACATCTGGAACATCCCAGTCCCTTGGAGGCGGTATTACACTCCCATACTCTGGGCTACAGTAGCTCCGTCTTGGCCCCCTGATAGGCCAGGTATAATTGTCACCATACTGCGTAGACCTATACAACCCGCTCAGGTCTAGCGCATAGAGTTTAAGATGTTGAATTGGGGTTTAAGGATAGGCTCTTTCTCGATTTTTTTGTCTTTCTTCGATTCCTCAAATTCACATTTTGCAAGAAATATCGAAAAAGAGCCACAATCACATACTTACCGGCTGCTGTCACACTATCATGCTGCGGGAGAATGAGCGGGAAAAACTGTACAGATGCTTATCATTACCTGTATGGGTCGCTGACAAGCGCAGCCATTTGCTTTGCCCTCACTTTGTAATACCTCACTACTGCTTGTGTTCAACATAAGAGCATGAGAATGAGGAAAGGAGAGAGGAGCCGCTGGGGTGCGATAGTCGAACCGTGGAGGTAGAAGGAGCTCTTTTAATGGTGATGCACAGTATCTAGTGTTTATGTATGATCACTCTTACTTTGGAAGTTTTGTCTCCAATTTGAGTTAAATTCTCCAACAAATTAGCCTCAATCGACGTTAATTCACAACAAGCCTAAAACAGCAATCGTTGGCTTCAGTCTAATGGAGTGGGGTTTTGAAGTATCCACAACAGAACCATGAGGAGAACACCTCAGAGGGGAGACCCAGCTGAATCTCTTGGGGATCTTTCTGTATTGTGAAACAGCGTGAAGACACCACTTATAACAGTGATTAATGATCAATCTTACTTTTGGAAATCTGGCCTCCATTTTGAGTTAAATTCATCAAAGTTGCATAAAACACCAATCATTGGCTTCAGGAGTGCTTTCTTGAAGTGTGTTTTTTAAAACTGCTTACTGAGTGTTTCTTTCTCAACTTCTGATGTAGAAGTTGATGGAAAGTTGAACACAGAGTGAGTGGAACTGACATTTTGTGTACACTAAGTGCTTACAATCTCCAACTCTGCAAGAATACTTTGCTGCCTTTGCACATTAACTAATCATTCCACACCATTTAATTTCATTCACTTTCAGGGTACGGTAATATAAATATAAGCATGTTTCACACAACATGCTGATTCAGATGGAAAAACACATCAGTTGGAAAGCAAGAAAAGTCGGGGTGGTGGTTGGGGGGGGGGGAGGGGGGTGTATATTTTCTTTGGAAATGCTGTATTGTTATGTAGTGGAAAAGCATTCTAAAATGAGATAGTAGTATAGTAGAGATAGTAGAGATAGTATAGATAGTATAGATAGTAGTATAGTAGAGATAGTAGAGATAGTATAGATAGTAATATAGTAGAGATAGTAGAGATAGTAGTATAGTAGAGATAGTAGTATAGTAGAGATAGTAGTATAGTAGAGATAGTAGTATAGTAGATATAGTAGTATAGTAGATATAGTATAGCTAGATGGAGCAGTATGGATAAAGGTAACATTTGGTTTACACTGGCATATCCCATTCCTGCATTGAGCTACGTTTCCCGATCATATCTGGTGCCGGCTCCACGGTGTCCTGATCAAAGCAGCCTTTCATTCGGACCTCACAGTACAGCTGTACTTACAAGTGTACAGTAAGGTCGGAATCTTCTGGCTACATCAAAGCCTTGGTGGAGCATTGGCATATCCCATTCCCATTGGCATATCCCATTCCCATTGGCATATCCCATTCCCATTGGCATATCCCATTCCCATTGGCATATCCCATTCCCATTGGCATATCCCATTCCCATTGGCATATCCCATTCCCATTGGCATATCCCATTCCCATTGGCATATCCCATTCCCATTGGCATGACAGCAGTTTGGAACAAACGGGTTCATTTATACGTCTTCCAATGATCAGAAAAAACATAATTTCACTCAAGGAAGGTAAATGATTAGGATAAATTATGTACAATTAATCAAGGTAAGTGTAATTTATGAATGAAAATAGATGATTAGGGTTTCATGACATGCTTATATGGGCAGTATGGAGCCTGGCTACCCAGCCACATTGCTTCTCCAACATGAGTCTGGATCTGATCTCCTCCCCGACGACTTCTCGAACGCGAACACATTCAAACCGTTCTGATTGGTCCCAGAAAACCTATGGGTTGGGCCAGAGCCTGAACACACGTGGGTAAAGCGGCGTTTTTCGAAATGGTCATCGGCTTTGATACTGTGATTGTTTAGAGACGATCCAATCACTGATTGCTTGTTTTGTATAACGCCCCTCACTTTGACGTCAGACCAAGGAGCTCTCCAAACAGGTCAGGGACAAAGTTGTGGAGAAGTACAGATCAGGGTTGGGTTATAAAAAAATATCCGAAACATTGAACATCCCACGGAGCACCATTAAATCCATTATTAAAGAATGGAAAGAATATGGCACCACAACAAACCTGCTAAGAGAGGGCCGCCCACCAAAACTCACGGACCAGGAAAGGAGGGCATTAATCAGAGAGGCAACAAAGAGACCAAAGATAACCCTGACGGAGCTGCAAAGCTCCACAGTGGAGATTGGAGAATCTGTCCATAGGACCACTTTAAGCCGTACACTCCACAGAGCTAGGCTTTACGGAAGAGTGGCCAGAAAAAAGCCATTGCTTAAAGAAAAAAATAAGCAAGCACATTTGGAGTTCTCCAAAAGGCATGTGGGAGACTCCCCAAACATATGGAAGAAAGTACTCTGGTCAGATGAGACTAAAATTGAGCTTTTTGGCTTTCAAGGAAAACGCTATGTTTGGCGCAAACCCAACACCTCTCATCACCCCGAGAACACCATGTTTTTCACCGGCAGGGACTGGGAAACTGGTCAGAATTGAAGGAATGATGGATGGCGCTAAATACATGGTATCTCTTGAGGGAAACCTGTTTCAGTCTTCCAGAGATTTGAGACTGGGATGGAGGTTCACCTTCCAGCAGGACAATGACCCTAAGCATACTGCTAAAGCAACACTCGAGTGGTTTAAGCGGAAACATTTCAATGTCTTGGAATGGCCTAGACAAATCCCAGACATCAATCCAATTGAGAATCTGTGGTATGACTTAAAGATTGCTGTACACCAGCAGAACCCATCCAACTTGAAGGAGCTGGAGCAGTTTTGCCTTGAAGAATGGGCAAAAATCCCAGTGGCTAGATGTGCCAAGTTTATAGAGACATACCCCAAGAGACTTGCAGCTGTAATTGCTGCAAAAGGTGGCTCTACAAAGTATTGACTTTGGGGGGGTGAATAGTTATGCACGCTCAAGTTTTCTGTTTTTTTGTCTTATTTCTGCACCACCCCCTAACCAAACAGAAATCCCCACTGGATTAAGGGGGCACCGACTACGGGCAGTACCGGACTAAGGGGCAGTACCTGACTAGATGGCGGATCCTGGCTGGCTGGCTCTGGCGGATCCTGGCGGACGGCTCTTGGCGGATCCTGGCGGGACGGCTCTGGCGGATCCTGGCGGGACGGCTCTGGCGGATCCTGGCTGGGACGGCTCTGGCGGATCCTGGCTGGACGGCTCTGGCGGATCCTGGCTGGACGGCTCTGGCGGATCCTGGCTGGACGGCTCTGGCGGATCCTGGCTGGACGGCTCTGGCCGGGATCCTGGCTGGACGGCTCTGGCGGATCCTGGCTAGACGGTTCTGGCGGATCCTGGCTGGACGGGCTCTGGCGGATCCTGGCTGGACGGCTCTGGCGGATCCTGGCAGGACGGCTCTGGCGGATCCTGGCTGGCTGGACGGATCTAGCGGATCCTGGCGGGCTGACGGATCTGGCTGCTCGTGGCTGGCTGACGGATCGGCTGCTCATGGCTGGCTGACGGATCGCTGCTCGCGGCTGGCTGGACGGATCTGGCTGCTCATGGCCGGCTGACGGATCTGGCTGCTCGCGGCTGGCTGACGGGTCTGGCTGCTCGTGGCTGGCTGGACGGTCTGGCTGCTCGCGGCTGGCCGACGGATCTGGTTGCTCGTGGCTGGCTGACGGATCTGGCTGCTCATGGCTGGCTGACGGATCTGGCTGCTCGTGGCTGGCTGACTGGATCTGGCTGCTCAGGCTTCGCTGACGGATCTGGCTGCTCATAGCTTGGCTGACGGATCTGGCTGCTCATGGCTGGCTGAGGGTCTGGCTGCTCATGGCTGGCGGAAGGCTCTGGCTGATCCTGTCTGGCGGAGAGCTTTCAGAGGCTCGGTCTGACGGACGGCTCTGAAGGCTCATGGCAGACGGGCGGCTTTGCAGGCTCAGTACAGACGGGCAGTTCAGACGGCGTTGGGCAGACGGGCAGTTCAGACGGCGTTGGGCAGACGGGCAGTTCAGACGGCGTTAGGCAGGACGGGCAGTTCAGACGGCGTTGGGCAGACGGGCAGTTCAGACGGCGTTGGGCAGCCGGGCAGTTCAGGCGCCCGTTGGGCAGACGGCCAGTTCAGGCTCGGCTGGCGACGCACATCGTGGACCTGGTGCGTGGAGTAGGAACAGGCCGGACCGTACCGGGAACACCCACCACTGGCCTTAACTGGGGATCAAGAACGGACCGGACCAGACTGGGAACACACTTGTCTCTCATGCCGTGCCACAACGACTTCCCTCCCTCTACTCGCCAATGGCTCCCGTAATCCGATAGCCTTCTCTCCTTTTCTCCCTGTGGCAGCCTCCTGCTGCCCAGGCGCAAGCCATGTGCCCCCCAAAAATTTTTGGGGAGTAACCACGGGCTTCCAGCCTCGACTCCGCGCTTCCTCTTCATACCACCTCCTCTCGGCTGCAGCTGCCTTCAGCTCTTCACGAGGGCGGTGATATTCCCTCTCAGACCACCTCCTCTCGGCTGCAGCTGCCTCCAGCTCTTCACAGGGCGATGATGTTCCTTCAGTTGTGCCCAGGACCCTTGTTTGTTTCACCCCAAAAATATTTTGCATCTTCAAAGTTATAGGCATGTTGTGTAAATCAAATGATACAAACTCCCCCAAAATCCATTTTAATTCCAGGTTGTAAGGCAACAAAATAGGAAAAATGCCAAGGGGGGTGAATACTTTCACAAGCCACTGTATGTGGTCCCATATTCGTAGCACGCAATGACTACATCAAGCTTGACTCTACAAACTTGTTGGATGCATTTGATGTTTGTTTTAGTTGTGTTTCAGATTATTTTGTGTCCAATAGAAATTAACGGTAAATAATGTTTTATGTCATTTTGGAGTCACTTTCATTGTAAATATGAATAGAATATGTTTCTAAACACGTCTACATTAATGTGCATGCTACCATGATTACGGATAGCGCTGAATGAATCGTGAATAATGATGAGTGAGAATGTTACAGAGGCATAAATATCATACCCCCACCTGAAAATGCTAAGCTCCCCTTTTATTGTAATGGTGGAGAGGTTAGCATGTCTTGGGGGTACGATATGTCTAAGTCCTCTATCCATTGTTTGAGGAATTTCTGATACTCCCTGACTGTCTAGCTTTAATTTCTGTGATGATTAGGGAGCTGGACACAGTCAAGGAACTGTGTAAATGTAAACATGTCTACATTAATGTGGATGCTACCATGTAGGTCCATTATCACTTCTGAGCAGTTTAGTTTTTTAGTCATTTAATAACCCTCCCGTTGTCCTAGGGTCAAAAATGACCCGCCACTGTGTTGAACCAACTTTATCTAATTTTTCATATTTTTGGGATCATTTGTGAGAAGGAGGCAGTGATACTTTCTTTAAAGTCTCACTGCCTCCTTCTCACAAATGATCCCAAAAATATAAAAATTAAATAAAGTTGGTTCAACACAGTGGCGGGTCATTTTTGACCCTAGGACAACGGGAGGGTTTTAAAACCAAGTCAGAACACCCCCTGTTGACACCCCTGCCGTAACCCAAAGCCTGTGCATAGCATTTGTTTTATTCAGTACTTAAGTCAGATACTATGATAACTATAGCACTGGATTATTTTCTCTAAAATAATGGTTAGAGTTACACAAATTGGTATTGTAAATAATTGTTTTGATATAAAAAAAATCCCATACCATGCCTTTGTCTGCTACATGGTGCAGAAAATATTTGTTCTAGTGAGAAAGTTTGTCTGCACTCAGTTCATATAAAAGTATTCAGTAAGGAAGTATAGTTGTATGTCCTCTGAATACTGATGTGTCTTCACTCTTTCAAACCTAAAAAAAACTAAAAAGTTTGGGAAGTGGAAATCCCTTCTGTCAGTGGTTCTGGGGTCCCCGAGGAGAGGCTTGAGAATCACTGGCTTAGTTCAGTGGTTCTGGGGTCCCCGAGGAGAGGCTTGAGAATCACTGGCTTAGTTCAGGGGTTCTGGGGTCCCCGAGGAGAGGCTTGAGAATCACTGGCTTAGTTCAGTGGTTCTGGGGTCCCCGAGAAGAGGCTTGAGAACCACTGGCTTAGTTCAGTGGTTCTGGGGTCCCCGAGGAGAGGCTTGAGAACCACTGGCTTTGTTCAGTGGTTCTGGGGTCCCCGAGGAGAGGCTTGAGAACCACTGGCTTTGTTCAGTGGTTCTGGGGTCCCCGAGGAGAGGCTTGAGAACCACTGGCTTAGTTCAGTGGTTCTGGGGTCCCCGAGGAGAGGCTTGAGAATCACTGGCTTTGTTCAGTGTTTCTGGGGTCCCTGAGGAGAGGCTTGAGAACCACTGGCTTAGTTCAGTGGTTCTGGGGGTCCCCGAGGAGAGGCTTGAGAACCACTGGCTTAGTTCAGTGGTTCTGGGGTCCCCGAGGAGAGGCTTGAGAACCACTGGCTTTGTTCAGTGGTTCTGGGGTCCCCGAGGAGAGGCTTGAGAACCACTGGCTTTGTTCAGTGGTTCTGGGGTCCCCGAGGAGAGGCTTGAGAACCACTGGCTTTGTTCAGTGGTTCTGGGGTCCCCGAGGAGAGGCTTGAGAACCACTGGCTTAGTTCAGTGGTTCTGGGGTCCCCGAGGAGAGGCTTGAGAACCACTGGCTTAGTTCAGTGGTTCTGGGGTCCCCGAGGAGAGGCTTGAGAATCACTGGCTTTGTTCAGTGTTTCTGGGGTCCCTGAGGAGAGGCTTGAGAACCACTGGCTTAGTTCAGTGGTTCTGGGGGTCCCCGAGGAGAGGCTTGAGAACCACTGGCTTAGTTCAGTGGTTCTGGGGGTCCCCGAGGAGAGGCTTGAGAACCACTAGTTCACGTAATAAAGCCAGTAGATGAAGTTGAAGAGGGAAAAGGTGAAGGGGAAGAAAATCGGTGACCATCTATCAATGGCGTTCTCGTCAGTCAAGTCGGGAATTTTGATTCTGAGTTGCGAGGACCGCCTGCATAGCCTTGTCTTCTTCACGTTCAGTTTCCTTAACTGGAGGCCTGATTGGTCGAATACCATGGAGGAGGAGCTCTGTGTGGTTGTTTCTGTGATGTTGGTTGTGATCTCGTTGCCGGCACCGACCTCGTTGTGGATCTCCAGGGTCATCTGCAGGATGTTGCCCTGAGAGTCAACCTATCAGAAGAGAGAGAGAGAGAGAGAGAGAGAGAGAGAGAGAGAGAGAGAGAGAGAGAGAGAGAGAGAGAGAGAGAGAGAGAGAGAGAGAGAGAGGCGGGGTTAGGAATGATGTCTGCTTTGCACGCTTCTCTTCGCACTACTTTTGACCAGGGATTACAGATGTACGATCTTAATTTGATCACCCTGATGCATGATAACTTTCAGGAAATGTAAAACTTATAGTGCATTTTAGGTTTAAATATTCTTCTGAAAATTTGATTTTCCCTTACAAAAAATGTATTAACTCAAACAAATTAAAATCCTACATCTGTATATAGAAAAATAGGGTGCCATTTGAAACTCAGTGCAAAACAGATAGGTAAATGCATTACTATGGAGACACGTATTACATCAGGAACTTAGAACAGGACAGGCTGATCGAGACACGTATTACATCAGGAACTTAGATCAGGACAGGCTGATCGGGACACGTATTACATCAGGAACTTAGATCAGGACAGGCTGATCGGGACACGTATTACATCAGGAACTTAGATCAGGACAGGCTGATCGGGACACGTATTACATCAGGAACTTAGATCAGGACAGGCTGGCAGGGCATCTTCTGGCAGCATGGCAGATAGTCACCTTGGCAGACAGATAGACAGAGACAGAAGACAGGAGGAGAGTGTCTTCAGAAGCCGGTTCTCTGTCCCCACAACCAAATCATCCCAAAAAATCCCAGCCAGACGTTGGAGTGAATTACAACCCTGTACCTCTGCCTTGCCCCGTTACCCCTATTAGACAGACAACAAGTACATCTCTGCCATGTTATTGGCTGTGGAGGAAATATCTCTGCCATGTTATTGGCTGTGGAGGAAATATATCTGCCATGTTATTGGCTGTGGAGGAAATATCTCTGCCATGTTATTGGCTGTGGAGGAAATATCTCTGCCATGTTATTGACTGTGGAGGAAATAAAAGGTACTAAGCCATATAAAGTACATCTGGTTGTTTCACTTTCTGGAACCCACAAAACAGATTGTATCACTACCACACGGTAGAACAGCATGGGATGGATCATCACACATATATGAGTTTATTGTAATAGTGGAGGCTGGAAAAAACAACATTGACATGTTGAGTTTATTTCCCAGAGGACACCTCTCCTCCCTGCGTTTGTTTATTATTTATGCACTCTTACCTGTAATTCCCTGTAGTCATACATCATTCAGGATTACATTCACAGAGCAACACGAGTATTTCAGACATTTAATAATGATCTGGACCACAAGTTTCAGATGGTTGTGAATGAAACACAACAGTATGGATCAGATTGGACCAGCACATTTTTACTCTGATACACACTGAGTGTAAAAAACATTAAAAGAACACCTTCCTAATATTGAGTTACACCTCCCCTCCTTTGGGTGGTGGACCATTCTTGATACGCACGGGAATCAATTGAGTGTGAAAAACCCAGCAGCGTTGCAGTTCTTGGCACACTCAAACCGGTGTGCCTGGCACCTACTACCATACGCCTTTCAAAGGCACTTAAATCTTTTGTCTTGCCCATTCACCCTCTGAATGGACAACACACACACACAATCAATGTCTCAATTGTCTCGTCTTAAAAATCCTTCTTTAACCTGTCTCCTCCCCTTCATCTACACTGATTGAAGTGGATTTAACAAGTGACATCAATAAGGGATCATAGCTTTCACCTGGATTCACCTGATCATTCTATGTCATGGAAAGAGCATGTGTTCTTAATGTTTTGTATACTCAGTGTTTACAGTATATACATCGAGATTCACTGGTAGAAAGACATATGGAGAAAGGGAAACACAGAAAGAAGTGTGAGAAAGCGAGAGATTGAGAAAAAGAGACAGAGTGAGAGAAAGACAGAGTGAGAGAAAGAGACAGACAGAGTGAGAGAAAGAGACAGAGAGTGAGAGAAAGAGAAAGAGACAGAGAGTGAGAGAAAGAGACAGAGAGTGAGAGAAAGAGACAGAGAGTGAGAGAAAGAGACAGACAGAGTGAGAGAAAGAGACAGAGAGTGAGAGAAAGAGACAGACAGAGTGAGAGAAACAGATGGACAGAGTGAGAGAAAGAGACAGACAGAGTGAGAGAAAGAGACAGACAGAGTGAGAGAAAGAGACAGACAGAGTGAGAGAAAGAGACAGACAGAGTGAGAGAAAGAGACAGACAGAGTGAGAGAAAGAGACAGACAGAGTGAGAGAAAGAGACAGAGAGCGAGAGAAAGAGACAGACAGAGTGAGAGAAAGAGACAGACAGAGTGAGAGAAAGAGACAGACAGAGTGAGAGAAAGAGACAGAGTGAGAGAAAGAGACAGACAGAGTGAGAGAAAGAGACAGACAGAGTGAGAGAAAGAGACAGACAGAGCGAGAGAAAGAGACAGACAGAGCGAGAGAAAGAGACAGGAGTGAGAGAAAGAGACAGACAGAGTGAGAGAAAGAGACAGGAGTGAGAGAAAGAGACAGACAGAGCGAGAGAAAGAGACAGGAGTGAGAGAAAGAGACAGACAGAGTGAGAGAAAGAGACAGGAGTGAGAGAAAGAGACAGACAGAGCGAGAGAAAGAGACAGACAGAGTGAGAGAAAGAGACAGACAGAGCGAGAGAAAGAGACAGACAGAGTGAGAGAAAGAGACAGACAGAGTGAGAGAAAGAGACAGACAGAGCGAGAGAAAGAGACAGACAGAGTGAGAGAAAGAGACAGACAGAGCGAGAGAAAGAGACAGACAGAGTGAGAGAAAGAGACAGAGTGAGAGAAAGAGACAGGAGTGAGAGAAAGAGACAGACAGAGTGAGAGAAAGAGACAGACAGAGTGAGAGAAAGAGACAGAGAGAGAGAAAGAGACAGACAGAGTGAGAGAAAGAGACAGGAGTGAGAGAAAGAGACAGACAGAGCGAGGCAGTGATACACACCGAGTTACACACACTCACCCTCCTGAGTGGTGATGCCCCTGTACCTGATTGGACTGTTTTACGGCTGACGACTTGCACTACTTTCCATCCAGAATAGACTAGCCAGAAGAAACACAGTCCAGAATAGACTAGCCAGAAGAAACACAGTCCAGAATAGACTAGCCAGAAGAAACACAGTCCAGAATAGACTAGCCAGGAGAAACACAGTCCAGAATAGACTAGCCAGGAGAAACACAGTCCAGAATAGACTAGCCAGGAGAAACACAGTCCAGAATAGACTAGCCAGGAGAAACACAGTCCAGAATAGACTAGCCAGGAGAAACACAGTCCAGAATAGACTAGCCAGGAGAAACACAGTCCAGAATAGACTAGCCAGGAGACTGGGTATTAGGTATTCATCCCAGATAGCACACTTTTACCTATTTAGTGTACGTAATACAAAAGTAGTGCACTATGTAGGGAATAGGGTGCCATTTGGGACACGGCCTGGATACTGCAGCTGAATGGCTACTGTATGGTAATCAGATTGAGGTCCATCTATTTGACAGCACTCTCCTAGAGAAAGAGAAACTGAATATAAGAACTCAATACTGAACTGTCCGACTCTTACACTGTTACTGTGAACAATCATGTCTGGGGGCGTTTTCTAATGTCTGTCATTATCAATGTTACTTTCACATCTATGATGCTGTATGATCCATTTGAGGCAATATCATCCTTTTTTTTCCATAGGGCTCCTCCCTCCTAATTGTATGTCTACTGTACTCAGGCGTCTAAATTAACATTTGTCTTGGGTAGCACTAATGCTCCTAACTTTTAAAAAAAATAGGAGCACAACATGAAATGTAGGAGCACCAGAAAATCTGTTTTTTTTTTCTCAATTGATTGAGATACAGGCTATATTGTTCTATAGGAATTATTCTGAACCACATGCTGTGCCCTACAACTAATATGTCAAGACATTAGTTTGTTATGAAAGCTAAAATGTTAATATGAATACCTGTAATTTTTTATTTTTTTTATTTTATTTAACCTTTAATTAACTAGGCAAGTCAGTTAAGAAAAAAATCGTATTTACAATGACGGCCTACCAAAAGGCAAAAGGCCTCCTGCGGGGACGGGGGCTGGGATTAAAAATAAAAATATAGGACAAAACACACATCACGACAAGAAAGACACCACAACACTACATAAAGAGAGACGCCACAACACTACATAAAGAGAGACGCCACAACACTACATAAAGAGAGACACCACAACACTACATAAAGAGAGACGCCACAACACTACATAAAGAGAGACGCCACAACACTACATAAAGAGAGACGCCACAACACTACATAAAGAGAGACGCCACAACACTACATGAAGAGAGACGCCACAACACTACATGAAGAGAGACGCCACAACACTACATAAAGAGAGACACCACAACACTACATAAAGAGAGACACCACAACACTACATAAAGAGAGACACCACAACACTACATAAAGAGGGACACCACAACACTACATAAAGAGAGACACCACAACACTACATAAAGAGAGACACCACAACACTACATAAAGAGAGGCACCACAACACTACATAAAGAGAGACACCACAACACTACATAAAGAGAGACACCACAACACTACATAAAGAGAGACACCACAACACTACATAAAGAGAGACGCCACAACACTACATAAAGAGAGACGCCGCAACACTACATAAAGAGAGACACCACAACACTACATAAAGAGAGACACCACAACACTACATAAAGAGAGACACCACAACACTACATAAAGAGAGACGCCACAACACTACATAAAGAGAGACACCACAACACTACATAAAGAGAGACACCACAACACTACATAAAGAGAGACACCACAACACTACATAAAGAGAGACACCACAACACTACATAAAGAGAGACACCACAACACTACATAAAGAGAGACGCCACAACACTACATAAAGAGAGACACCACAACACTACATAAAGAGAGACACCACAACACTACATAAAGAGAGACACCACAACACTACATAAAGAGAGACACCACAACACTACATAAAGAGAGACACCACAACACTACATAAAGAGAGACACCACAACACTACATAAAGAGAGACGCCACAACACTACATAAAGAGAGACACCACAACACTACATAAAGAGAGACACCACAACACTACATAAAGAGAGACCTAAGACAACAACACAGCATGGTAGCAACACCACATGACAACAACATGGTAGCAGCACAAAACATGGTACAAACATTATTGGGCACAGACAACAGCACAAAGGCAAGAAGGTAAGAGACAACAATACATCACGCGAAGCAGCCGCAACTGTCAGTAAGAGTGTCCATGATTGAGTCTTTGAATGAAGAGATGGAGATAAAACTGTCCAGATTGAGTGTTTTTTTGCAGCTCGTTCCAGTCGCTAGCTGCAGCGAACTGAAAAGAGGAGCGACCCAGGGATGTGTGTGCTTTTGGGGACCTTTAACAGAATGTGACTGGCAGAACGGGTGTTGTATGTGGAGGATGAGGGCTGCAGTAGGTATCTCAGATAGGGGGGAGTGGCCTAATTGAAATACAAAGTCATTTGTGGAATATTAGGTTTCCACATTGTGTAAAATGACTATTTTCTTAGAGACGGGTTTACTTACAACGACACGAAAATTATGCGTACGCATCGATGTGGCTGGAAGGTGTACGTTGTTATGATTCTGAACGGTCAGATGGCTAGCAACAATGACAAGATGCTGCCTTGTGGGGAATCGTAGGTGGCTCGTTTCAGCTAGTTGTATCTTGTTATTGATACCATGTCTTGTTTTGAGGTGTGTGGACTGACGTCATGTCTATGCTATGGCTAAAATTCGCTAGCAAGCTAACCAACAACTGTAACAATGTATTTGAGAGACAAAAGTGGTCATTGTGCAAATGTATTTTTGTTTTCAATAAACATTAGAGACAAAATATAGTTTATGCCAACCCTGTCTGTTTTGCCCCATAGTTGCGCATGCGTTGGTTTAAAAACGTCAGGTTTGTGATGACGATATGCAAGAGACCTGTCATTCATTCATTGCTGTGATCATTGATCTCCTGAAGAAGATCAATTCGTTTGTTTCTGTGCCCCCAAATGTTTGGATGAACTGGTAAAGTTACCAGGTTGTTAGCTAGCTAGCCGATGAGGTAACATGACTGAACAAAGTGTAAAGAAATGGTTAACGACAATTAGCAAGTCGTTTTAGAATGCCCACAACGTGGTCCCGGCGATCCGCTATAGAAAGATAAAAATGTGCCTGTAATATGGGTCAGATCTTTTGACCTGGTAGAAGCTGTTTTCGTTGTAGTGATGGTGCAACCATGATGCTAACGAATCTGCACTCGTTTCTCAGAAACAACGATACAGCGAAGCCTTATCATTGCAACAATTATTATCTAGGAGATTTATTTTCTTAGTCACACAGTGCTCCCAAAATGATTTGTTGCGACCAAATTGGTCTGTACTAGTGCACCATGGGAACACAGTCCCACAGTTAACAATCAAACATTTCGGGTAGCCTTCCACAAGCTTCCCAAAATAAGTTGGGTGAATTTTGGCCCATTCCTCCTGACAGAGCTGGTGTAACTGAGTCAGGTTTGTAGGCCTCCTTGCTCGCACACGCTTTTTCAGTTCTGTCCACAAATTCTCTATAGGATTGACGTCAGGGCTTTGTGATGGCCACTCCAATACCTTGACTTTGTTGTCCTTAAACCATTTTGCCACAACTTGGGGAGTATGCTTGGGGTCATTGTCCATTTGGTGCAGTGGTCTAAGGCACTGCATCGCAGTTCTAGCTGTGCCACTAGAGATCCTGGTTTGAATCCAGGCTCTGCTGTAGCAGGCCGCAACCGGGAGACCAATGGGGCGGCGCACAATTGGCCCAGCGTCGTCCAGGGTAGGGGAGGGAATGGCAGGCAGGGAGGTAGCTCAGTTGATAGAGCATGGCGTTTGTAACGCCAGGGTTGTGGGTTCGATTCCCACGGGGGGCCAGTATGAAAATAATAATGTATGCACTAACTGTAAGTCGCTCGGGATAAGAGCGTCTGCTAAATTATGTAAATGTAAATGGAAGAGCCATTTGTGACCAAGCTTTAACTTCCTGACTAATATATTGAGATGTTGCTTCAATATATCCACATAATTTTCCTTCCTCATGATGCCATCTATTTTGTGAAGTGCACCAGTCCCTCCTGCAGCAAAGCACCCCCACGCTTCACGGTTGGGATGGTGTTCTTCGGCTTGCAAGATACCCCCTTTTTCCTCCAAACATAACGATGGTCATTACGGCAAAACAGTTATATTTTTGTTTCATCAGACCAGAGGACATTTCTCCAAAAAGTACGATCTTTGTCCCCATGTGCAGTTGCAAACCGTAGTCTGGCTTTTTTATGGCGGTTTTGGAGCAGTGGATTCTTCCTTGCTGAGCGGCCTTTCAGGTTATGTCGATATAGGACTCGTTTTACTGTGGATATAGATACTTTTGTACCTGTTTCCTCCAGCATCTTCACAAGGTCCTTTGCTGTTGTTCTGGGATTTATTTGCACTTTTCGCACCAAAGTACGTTCATCTCTAGGAGACAGAACGCGAGGTTCTACAATTTCTTTTCTGAGGTGATTTCTTTTGATTTTCCCATGATGTCAAGCAAAAAGGCGCTGAGTTTGAAGGTAGGCCTTGAAATACATCCACAGGTACACCTCCAATTGACTCAAATGATGTCAATTAGCCTATCAGAAGCTTCTAAAGCCATGACATCATTTTCTGGATTTTTCCAAGCTGTTTAAAGGCACAGTCAACTTAGTGTATGTAAACTTCTGACCCACTGGAATTGTGATACAGTGAATTATAAGGGAAATAATCTGTCTGTAAACAATTGTTGGAAAAACTACTTGTCATGCACAAAGTAGATGTCCTAACCGACTTGCCAAAACTATAGTTTGTTAACAAGACATTTGTGGAGTGGTTGAAAAACGAGTTTTAATGACTCCAACCTAAGTGTATGTAAACTGCCGACTTCAACTGTAGATACATTAAAATAACTCATGTGTTGAATCAGAAGCTATGTTTAAACCAGTGGCGGTCAGTGCCGTTTAAATTGAGGGAGGACGATTTTTACTTTTCATGAGCATGACCTTATTTCTATTACAGCATATTGGATGACTGTCATTCATATTCCATTCACCCAGTTTCAATGTAACAGCGATAGGTTTAGGCTACTACATGATACTAAAATGTTCCCTATACCCGTCATGTGGTCCTCTGTAGCTCAGCTGGTAGAGCACAGCGCTTGTAACGCCAAGGTAGTGGGTTCGATCCCCGGGACCACCCATACACAAAAAAAATGTCTGTAAGTCGCTTTGGATAAAAGCTTTTTCTAAATGGCATATTATATTATGAGGTTGCTACAACCTAGCCTATGACTGAAAGTTTACACCATAGGTGCAAACAGGTCGAGAGAAAAATATGAGGTGACAGACAGTGACACATTCAATACCACCTTGCACACTCTTACCTGCATCTAGCTGATCTAGGGTGTATTCATTCCAACAGTTGAAATCAAGAGTTTCTAAAATTTCAATTCATTTGTTTTTCCCCGTTTGCTTCCGTTTAAGAAACTTTTCTCAACAGAATCTGTGGAATGAACACACCCCTGAAAACGTGTAAACACGGTTCACTTTCATAGCAGCCACGTTGTATTCCATCTCACATCTATGCACTCCCCTCCTCTCACCACAAAAAAACTTTCCAAGCCAAACCTTCATATCATAACCACTACACAAAGCCTACATCGTTGTCACCATATTAGCTAAAGTAACATCATAGTCAACATAGCTAATAGAACTAACGCCTTAGTAAACCCGCTACAATCGTGCAGTAAAGTTACAGTGTACAGTCAGTAAGCAGTTTAGCACTTACACCGGCGGGCCCCGGTGGCAATAAATTACATTTGTATAACCAAAAGCTTACCTTGACTTGGAAGAGTTCCAGTGTTGTGTTGGATAGTCATAGCCAGCTAGCTAATATAGCATCCCTCTGTTTGAGCTGGGTGTTTGAGTAGGCTAAACTAGCTAGCTGCATTTGCTAGCTAAGTAAGTGAAAGTGAAAAAAAAGGATGAAATATAGCTATCTATCGCTCTCTTGCTTCTCCTTCATTTTGAAAAAATTAATTTGTTAAAACGGTTCAACTATTGTCTTTGTCTCTCTTTGAGTGAATGACTCATCACATTTTATGCACTGCAGTGCTAGCTAGCTGTAGGTTATGCTTTCAGTACTAGATTAATTATCTGATCCTTTGATTGGGTGGACAACATGTCAGTTCATGCTGCAAGAGCTCTGATATGTTGGAGGACGTCCTCCGGAAGTTGTCATAATTACTGTGTAAGTCTATGGAAGGGGGTGAGAACCATGAGCCTCCTAGGTTTTGTATTGAGGTCAATGTACCCAGAGGAGGACGGAAGCTAGCTGTCCTCCGGCTACACCATGATGCTACCCTACAGAGTGCTGTTGAGGCTACTGCAGTCCTTCATTGCAAAACAGTGTGTTTTAATCAATTATTTGGTGACTTGTGAATATATTTAGTATCGTTTTATCTAAAAATGATAACTTTTTTTATGTTTTACAATTTGTATTTTTATTAATTTCACTGAGGAGGATGGTACTCCCCTTCCTCCTCTGAGGAGCCTCCACTGGTTTAAACCCTTTCTCATGACTTCATAGATTTGGCAAAAATCGTGTAACATAAAACACTACCTTTCTTTCCTTACATTTTTTTTTTTTAAATTTTTTTTTTTTTAACCTTTATTTAACCAGGTAAGCCAGTTGAGAACAAGTTCTCATTTACAACTGCGACCTGGCCAAGATAAAACAAAGCAGTGCAGTAAAAAAAACAACAACACACAGTTACATATGGGGTAAACAAAACGTACAGTCAATAACACAATAGAAAATCTATATACAGTGTGTGCAAATGTAGTAAGTCATGGAGGTAAGGCAATAAATAGGCCATAGTGCAAAATAATTACAATTATAATTTAGTATTAACACTGGAGTGATAGATGATTATGTGCAACTAGAGATACTGGGGTGCAAATGAGCAAAATAAATAACAATGTAAATAACAATAAAGGGATGAGGTAGTTGGGTGGGCTAATTACAGATGGGCTGTGTACAGGTGCAGTGATCGGTAAGGTGATCTGACAACTGATGCTTAAAGTTGGTGAGGGAGATAAGAGTCTCCAGCTTCAGAGATTTTTGCAGTTCGTTCCAGTCATTTGCAGCAGAGAACTGGAAGGAATGGCGGCCGAAGGAGGTGTTGGCTTTGGGGATGACCAGTGACATATACCTGCTGGAACGCATACTACGGGTGGGTGTTGCTATGGTGACCAATGAGCTAAGATAAGGCGGGGGTTTGCCTAGAAGGGATTTATAGATGACCTGGAGCCAGTGGGTTTGGCGACGAATATGTAGTGAGGGCCAGCCAACGAGAGCGTACAGGTCACAATGGTGGGTATAATATGGGGCTTTGGTGACAAAACGGATGGCACTGTGATAGACTACATCCAATTTGCTGAGTAGAGTGTTGGAAGCTATTTTGTAAATGACATCGCCGAAGTCAAGGATCGGTAGGATAGTCAGTTTTACGAGGGCATGTTTAGCAGCATTAGTGAAGGAGGCTTTGTTGTGAAATAGGAAGCCAATTCTAGATTTAACTTTGGATTGGAGATGCTTAATGTGAGTCTGGAAGGAGAGTTTACAGTCTAACCAGACACCTAGGTATTTGTAGTTGTCCACATATTCTAAGTCAGAGCCGCCGAGAGCAGTGATTCTAGTCGGGCAGGCGGGTGCAAGCAGCGTTGGATTGAAGAGCATGCATTTAGTTTTACTAGTGTTTAAGAGCAGTTGGAGGCTACTGAAGGAGTGTTGTATGGCATTGAAGCTCGTTTGGAGGTTTGTTAACACAGTGTCCAATGAAGGGCCAGATGTATACAAAATGGTGTTGTCTGCGTAGAGGTGGATCTGAGAGTCACCAGCAGCAAGAGCGACATCATAGAGTTGGCCCGAGAATTGAACCCTGTGGCACCCCCATAGAGACTGCCAGAGGTCCAGACAACAGGCCCTCCGATTTGACACATTGAACTCTATCTGAGAAGTAGTTGGTGAACCATGCGAGGCAGTCATTTGCGAAACCAAGGCTATTTAGTCTGCCAATAAGAATGCGGTGATTGACGGAGTCAAAAGCCTTGGCCAGGTATATTTATGTATACAGTATATGTATGATACTGTTGTTTGTTGTTATATCATATACTGAGCATTTAACAATTTAATTACACATTGAACTTGATCCTGTAAAATACCTGGATATTGCTGTCAGACTCTTTTTTTGTATGGAGATCTCGGAAGTGTACCGTAACCTTGTAACATTTCGTATCTCTCTATGTTATGGTGTGAAAACTGTTTTCACGGGCACACATATCCAAAATAATGTCTGCGATTGCAAAATCGAGTGCTTCTAACAGAAAGAGCAACTTTAATATGATGAATAAAACAGAACTCCATACTGTCATTAATGGAGTTCTTCGATAATTACACATAATAGTTGTTTTGATGCACGTTTGATGTCTAGCTGTTTAGTTATGAGGGGGCATTATCACACAACATCAGCTTTTTCTGAATGACAGTCAAGTGATAAAGAGCTTGTGTGACACTGCACGCGATTTAACAACAGCCAAAATGTGGAAATTAATGTTGATCTGGAGGATCAGATTCAGAATCTGATTCAGATCAGATGTGTTATGTGGTCTACTTCTATTCCTGAGGTAAAATGACACCTGTAGTTGTCTGTTTGACCCCGTCACTGGTCTAACAACACCCGTGCCAATATACATTTACATTTTAGTCATTTAGCAGACGCTCTTATCCAGAGCGACTTACAGGAGCAATTAGGGTTAAGTGCCTTGCTTAAGGTCACATCGACAGATTTTTCACCTAGTCGGCTCGGGGATTAGAACCAGCGACCTTTCGGTTACTGGCACAACGCTCTTACCCACTAAGCTACCTGCCGCCCTAATATACCCTCCAAACACCGGCTTCTCTGGCATTATCACTTAATTAACCCATTGTACAAGAGATTCTCCAAAATTAAAATATTCCAAGCATTTATATATAAATTCCAGTCGTACTTTATCAAATGCCTTTTCGAAGTCAGCTAATAATAGCAGGCCTGGTTTCCCAGGTTTTCCATAGTGTTCTATTGTTTCCAATACTTGCCTTATATTATCTCCAATGTATCTTCCGTGTAAAAAAACCTGTCTGATTAGAATGAATAATATCCGACAATACCTTTTTAATTCAATGCGCTATACATTTTGCTATAATTTTTGCATCACCACACTGAAGTGTAAGGGGCCTCAAATATTTTAAATGGACTGGATCTTTATATTTACCACTTGTATCCTGTTTCAGTAATAGTGAAATCAGACCTTCTTGTTGAGTATCTGATAACCTACAATTTTTATAGAAGTGGTTAAAACATGCTAACAACAGTCCTCTGAGTACATCAATAAAGGTTTTATATACCTCAGCTGGTATGCCATCCAACCCTGGAGTTTTCCCGGACTTAAAGTCTTTATTGCATCAAGAAGTTCCCCTCTCTGTAATTTGGCCTTCACATGAGTCTTTCTGTACAGCTCATAATTTTACATTATTAACAGAAAATTAACTTCGGTTAGTGGAAAGGGAGGAGACTGAAACGAAAACATATGCTTAAAGTACTCTGTTTCCTCTTTCAAAATATCGTTTGGTGACTCATGGTTGACTCCATCATTTGTAACACGTTTCAGTAAATTATATTTGGTAGCATTTCTATGTTGAAGATTAAAAAATAATTTGGTGATTTTTTTCCCCATATTTAATGCGCTCTATCATAATCTGTTGGATGTCGCAATGGCTAATTTGCATATAAATTGTGTTTTTGTTCACATTTAGATTTTTTGCTGTTTTTCATCTGGTTCTAACAGAAGAAGAAAATACTTGCTTGGGCCAAGAAACACGAGCAATCGACATTAGACCGGTGGAAATCTGTCCTTTGGTCTGGAGTCCAAACGCCGAGTTCCAAACGTCGTGTCTTTGTGAGATGCGGTGTGGGTGAACGGATGATCTCCGCATGTGTATATCCCACCGTAAAGCATGGAGGAGGGGGTGCTTTGCTGGTGCTTTGCTGGTGACACTGTCACCATTATTTATTTAGAATTCAAGGCACACTTAACCAGCATTGTGCAGCGATACGCCATCCCATCATTTGTTTTTCAACAGGACAAGGATCCAACACACCTCCAGGCTGTGTAAGGGTTATTTTACCAAGAAGGAGAGTGATGGAGTGCTGCATCAGATGACCTGGCCTCGACAATCACCCGACCTCAACCAAAATGAGATGGTTTGGGATGAGTCGGACCGCAGAGTGAAGGAAAAGCAGCCAACAAGTCCTCAGCATACATGGGAACTCTTTCAAGACTGTTGGAAAAGCATTCCAGGTGAAACTGGTTGAGAGAATGCCAAGAGTGTGCAAAGCTGTCATCAAGGCAAAGGGTGGCTATTTGAAGAATCTCAAATATAAAATATTTGTTTAACACTTTTTTGGTTACTACATGATTCCATATGTGTTCTTTCATAGTTTTGATGTCTTCACTATTTTTCTACAGTGTAGAAAATAGTAAAAATAAAGAAAAACCCTTGAATGAGTAGGTGTTTTAAAACTTTGACCGGTAGTGTAAATGTTTTTAAATTTTCAATGTTGGACATAAGACTGTAAAAACACCAGGAAATCAGCTCCAAGTGATTTTAATTTAAGAAATCTGTTCCACAGTATTCCCACGCACAATAGAGAGACACTTGATCGTATACAAATGAAAGCAAGGTTTGAGATTATTATGTTTAAGTTAAACATTATATCTGTTTCGGCTTCTTGTGATCAATTTGTAGTCTACAAATTATTTGTAATTATGTTCCGGCCCCCCGACCATCCGCTCAACAAAAAAATCGGCCCGCGGCTGAATCTAGTTGATGAGCTCTGTTCTAAATGAACAAAAGCCTGAATTATTGTAATAATTAACTAATAATTAACTAAATTATCGTCAACAAATACCTGCTTGCACTTTTGCAGCCTGTATCCATCTACCGGGTTGTTTTCCTCCATGTCCAAAATCCTTCCAAACTGGGGATTTCACTCGCACAGCACGATGGTGCATTATTTGTATCTATTTTAAATTTAGCCATTAACGTGGAGTCAGGGAAAATAAACTTGCCAACGCGTCGCGGAAGGGAACATAAGCTCTGCACGTAGATAAATTAGGAATGTTTCAGCACCACACAAATAATGGTCAGTTCCCTGCTCCGCTCTCTCGCTGCATGGCTATGTCTGCCTCACTGCTCACATAATGGCATTTGTGTCACGATCGTCACAATTTGCAACACAATTCAACACAACAAGCTCTTAGTTTTGTTAAAAAAAAATGTTTTATCTTGATTTCAAACATTTCCGACCTGCAATATAATTGTTATGAACCGCGAGCCATTTTTTTGTAGGTCAACCATGGAATCCGACCAGATGCAGGACTCTGGCTCAGAGGGGACAGTCATACTGACTCTCTATCTCTCTCTGTCCGCTGGTAGCTACCAAAGACACACAGAGAATCCTGACCTTGTTGTAAATGTTCTGAGGTCAGTTTTAAAGGTCATACCTAAAGACACTCTTGAAGTCAGATAGACAGATCTACAGATCCGAGGTCAGTTTTAAAGGGCGTACCTAAAGCCACTCTGGCAGCGGAGGCGTCGTAGTTGATCCAGAAGTAGACCCAGGACAGGATGGTGATCAGGATAGAGGGCATGTAGGTCTGCAGGATGAAGTAGCCAATGTTCCTCTTCAGCAAGAAGCTCAGAGACAGACGTGGGTAGGCACCTGTAGATCAACAACAATGCTGCTTAATTCAAGACAGACAGACAAACTGATAGACAGACAGCCAGCCAGACAGACAGACAGAATGGACCAGACTAACTGACTGGACTGGACTAGACTGGACTGGACAGTCTTGAATAAGCACCTGTAGATAGGGACACAACACATCAAGGCTGAAGAAGAAGAAGAAGAAGAAGAAGAAGAAGAAGAAGAAGAAGAAGAAGAAGAAGAAGAAGAAATGGGAGTAAACAGCAACAGTACGGCAGCTCAGTGATAGGCCTTGACCATCTTACCTTGGTTTGTTTCATGTTCCCATAGCAACGGCAGCATGGATGGGTTTCGGCACCTTGGTAACAAGCGAGCATGGTTCAAATGATAATATTTTAGTTTGCAGCTTAGCCTTGTGCGCATTGAGACAAAATTCCTCAGTAAATTGAATTTATCAGTACAATAATACGCCTTTATGCAATAATACCACTAATACATGTGTTTGACATAAACAGTAACATGCATTACAATGTATTTTAACAAGAGGACGTGATGCACTGACTTATATAAGCAGAATAATGCATTGAGTGCCCGTCAACATATCAGTCTAACATCGTAACATGTATGTCAATATGTATAAAAAGAAGGTTGGGATAAAGGAATCCATCTCATCCTTATTGATCATTAAAGAAAATAGGGTGCTTCCCAAAGCCCTGTGGACCCTGTTTTAAAGTCACGATTGGCCTCATGGTGAAATCCCTGAGCAGTTTCCTTCCTCTCCAGCAACTGAGTTAAGAAGGACGCCTGTATCTTTGTAGTGACGGTGGGTATTGATACACCATCCAAAGTGTAATCAAAAACTTCACCATTCAATGTCTGTTTTGTTTTTACCAATCTACCAAAAGGTGAATCTTCTTTTTTGAGGCATTGGAAAAACTCCCTGGTCTTTGTGGTTGAATCTGTGTTTGAAATTCACTGCTCGACTGAGGGACCTTAGAGATAATTGTATGTGTAGGGTACAGAGATGAGGTAGTCATTCAAAAATAATGTTAAACACTATTATTGCACACAGAGTGAGTTCATGCAACTTATTATGTGACTTGTTAAGCACATTTTTACTACTGAACTTATTTAGGCTTGCCATAACAAAGGGGTTGAATACTTATTGACTCAAGACATTTCAGCTTTTCCTTTTTTGTCCACAAGGACAAGGGGGCAAAGGGAACACTTATACACGTACTAATGAGGGGATATGAACCAGGTGTGTATAATAGCCTTCTGACGACGCACGGCGCGTTGGAGGTGGACGTGAGCAGCGGTCCACGTCTCCTCCCCATGCCAAAACCAGTCATCCACCGCAGGAGCTTCAGTCTGGCTCTGGTGCCACGGTGCCAGAACCGGTTGGTAACCTAAAACACATTGGAATGGCGTTAGGTTAGTGGAGGAGTGGCGGAGAGAGTTCTGGGCATATTCGACCCATGGCAAGAACACCGACCACTCCCCCGGCTGGTCCTGGCAGTAGGACAGCAGGAACCTACCCACATCTTGATTCACCCGTTCCACCTGCCCATTAGACTCGGGGTGAAAACCAGAGTTCAGGCTGACAGAGACCCCCAGACGGTCCATGAACGCCTTCCAGACCCTGGATGTGAACTGGGGACCCCGGTCAGACACTATGTCCTCTGGCACCCCGTAGTGCCAGAAGACGTGTGTAAACAGGGCCTCCGCAGTCTGCAGGGCTGTGGGGAGACCGGGCAGAGGAAGGAGGCGGCAGGCTTTGGAAAAGCGGTCCACAACGACCAGGATGGTGGTGTTACCTTGAGAGAGGGGAAGATCAGTAAGGAAATCAATACTCAGGTGAGACCATGGTCGTTGTGGAACTGGTAACGGTTGTAGTTCACCCGCTGGGAGGTGCCTAGGTGCCTTACTCTGGGCGCACACCGAGCAGGAGGAAACATACACCCTCACGTCCTTAGCCAAGGTAGGCCACCAGTACTTTCCGGTCAGGCAGCGCACTGTACGACCGATACCTGGGTGACCAGAGGACGGGGACGTGTGTGCCCAGTAGATCAGACGGTCACGGACAAGAGCAGGCACGTACTGCAGTCCAACTGGATACTGTGGTGGAGATGGCTCTGTGCGTAACGCCTGCTCTATATCAGCGTCCATCGCCCATACTACAGGCGCCACAATGCAGGAGGCCAAAAGTATGGGGGTATTGTGTCTGGGCCTCTCCTCTGTGTCGTACAGCCGTGATAGTGCGTCTGCCTTCACGTTCTTCGTACCCGGGATGTATGATAGAGTAGGATCAAATCGGTTGAAGAATAGGGCCCACCTGGCCTGGCGAGGGTTCAGCCTCCTCGCTGCCCAGATGTACTCCAGGTTACGGTGGTCCGTCCAGACGAGGAAAGGGTGTTTCGCCCCTTCGAGCCAATGCCTCCACACGGTCAGGGCTCGGACAACAGCCAACAGCTCCCAATCACCAATGTCGTAGTTCTGCTCCGCCGGGCTGAGCTTGTTGGAGAAGAAGGCACAGGGGCGGAGCTTGGGTGGCGTGCCCGAGCATTGAGATAGGACAGCGCCTATCCCTACCACGGACGCATCCACCTCCACTACGAACGGTAGTGATGGATCGGGATGGGCAAGTACCGGGGCTGAGGTGAACAGAACCCTCAGGTTACTGAAGGCCCTGTCAGCCTCAGCAGACCAGCGGAGCCGGGACGGCCCACCCTTCAACAGAGATGTGATGGTACTGCGACCTTACCAAAGCCCCGGAAAAACCTCCGATAGTAGTTGGCAAAGCCAATAAAGCGCTGCACCTCCTTTACCATGGTTGGAGTCAGCCAATTACGCACGGCTGAAATGCAATCTCCCTCCATCTCCACACCTGAGGTGGTAATGCGGTATCCAAGGAAGGAAACGGACTGTTGGAAAAACAGACACTTTTCTGCCTTGGCATAAAGGTCATGTTCCAACAGTCGGGCCTGCACTTTGCGAACCAGGGACACATGCTCGGCGCACGTAACGGAATACACCAGAATGTCATCGATGTAGACCACTACACCGCGACCAAGCATGTCCCGAAACACCTCGTTCACAAAGGACTGGAAGACGAATGGAGCATTCATCAAACCGTAAGGCATCACCAGGTATTCGTAATGCCCCGGGGTTGTGCTGAATGCTGTCTTCCACTTGTCCCCCTCTCGGACACGCACCAGGTTGTACGCACTCCGGAGATCTAATATTGTAAAGAAGCGCGGCCCATGCATTTACTCGATCACAGATGGAATGAGGGGGAGAGGATAACTAAATCGTCTCGTCCCCTTGTTCAGTGATTGGTAGTCAATGCAAGGGCGCAGACCGCCATCTTTCTTCTTCACAAAAAAATAAACTTGAGGAGGCAGGCGAAGTGGAGGGACGTATATACCCCTGGCACAGGGACTCGGTGACATATTTCTCCATAGCCTCCGTTTCAGCCTGTGACAGGGGATACACATGACTCCTGGGAGGCACAGCGTCTGTCTGGAGGTTTATCTCGCAATCCCCCGCCCGATGAGGTGGTAATTTGGTTTTCTGCGTTTTGGAAAACGCGTGCGCCAAATCGATGTATTCGGGGGGAATGCGCACAGTGGAGGTACTGTTTGGACTTTCCACCGTGGTTGCACCAACGGAAACACCGAGACACCTACCCTGACACTCTCGCGACCACCCCGTGAGAACCCTCTGCAGCCATGAAAAGGTGGGGTTGTGGAGTGCTAACCAGGGGATACCTAACACAACAGGGAAAGCAGGAGACGAGGGCGGACACCTTCTCCCTCTCCGATGGGGCCTGGCTGATGCTGGAGTAGTAGAGCTCCAGTTGGAGGAGGAATCCCTAGCAGAGAGCAGCTGTCCCGTCGAAATCCTGTGTTCGGGATATATGGATCCCTCTGGGTGCTGGGGTGTGGGTGGCTGGATCTGGTCGCCCAGCTGGTCCCGACAGATCAGGTCCTCTCCTCTCCAGTTGTTGGACAACCTGGAGAACCCGATGCATCGCTTCTCCCAAGCTGGCTAGCATCGTCGAATGCTCCTGGACCCGTGCCACGACTCCAGGCATACGCTCCTCTCCTGCTGACTCCAAGGCGTGTGGGTGATTCTGTGATGGGTGATTTGAAGGAGTGAGGCGCAGGAGGGTAAATCACAGAATACAGAGTTTATTCCGGAATACAGTGTTACACAGAAATGCGTCAAACAGTCCAGTGCGCACTGGAACCAAACAGGCACACAGGGAAAATATACCCCGGCAATACAAAATACACTGAGGTCACCGAGCTCCACACTCCTCACACTAAACAATCACCCACAAGGACAGGGGGGCAGAGGGAACACTTACACACGTACTAATGAGGGGATATGAACCAGGTGTGTGTAATAAACAGGACAAAACAAATGGAATGATGAGATGAGGAGCGGCAGTGGCTAGAAGGCCGGTGAAGACAAACGCCGAAGCCTGCCCGAACAAGGAGAGGAGGCAGCTTCGGAGGAAGTCGTGACAACCACGGATTGTCGTCACCTACGAAGGAACCTGACTCTGTGTAGACATCACGTGTAAAGGAGACAATGTGTTATGTAACTTTTGCTTAAATGTCACGTGTAAGAGCGATGATGTCTTGTGTGGCTGTAGTCAAGGGAGGCATGGGCTTGGGGAATTAAGGAGTATAAAAACCAATGTAAAAGATAGAATGCGGAGCTGAGATTCTGGGGAAGACAGATCATGAGTTGATTGATGTATTAGAAGTTAGAAGACTTCTGGGGTAAGGTAAGAACATAACTTATAAAAAAAACGATCAAATCCATCAGTTGTGAAACTGTAAAACCAAAAGAGAAGTGTTACTGGTTTTCATTAACTAGTGGAACAAAAACAAAAAGGTGTTACTGGTTTTCATTAACTAGTTCAATGACTTGTTGAAAAAAGTGCTGAAGAAGAAGAGTAGCATTATAACACAACTAGAGTCTCAGGGGTCCACCTGTCCCGTGGCCTCAGGGGGTTCACCTGTCCCGCGGCCAGACCATAGTGTGGGCTCAGGGGGTTCACCTGTCCCGTGGCCAGACCATAGTGTGGGCTCAGGGGGTTCACCTGTCCCGTGGCCAGACCATAGTGTGGGCTCAGGGGGTTTCCTGTCCCGTGGCCAGACCATAGTGTTGGCTCAGGGGGTTCACCTGTCCCGTGGCCAGACCATAGTGTTGGCTCAGGGGGTTCACCTGTCCCGTGGCCAGACCATAGTGTTGGCTCAGGGGGTTCACCTGTCCCGTGGCCAGACCATAGTGTGGGCTCAGGGGGTTCACCTCCCGTGGCCAGACCATAGTGTGGTCTCCTGAGTGGCGCAGTGGTCTAAGGCACTGCATCGCAGTGCTAACTGTGCTACTAGAGATCCTGGTTCGAATCCAGGCTCTGTCGCAGCCGGCCGCGACCGGGAGACTCATGGGCGGCGCACAATTGGCCCAGCGTCGTCCAGGGTAGGGGAGGGAATGGCCGGCAGGGATGTAGCTCAGTTGATAGAGCATGGCGTTTGCAACGCCAGGGTTGTGGGTTCGTTTCCCATGGGGGGCCAGTATAAAAAAAATAAAAAAATAAAAAATGTATTCACTAACTGTAAGTCGCTCTGGATAAGAGCGTCTGCTAAATGACTAAAATGTAAAATGTAAAAAATGTGTGGGCTCAGGGGGTTCACCTGTCCCGTGGCCAGACCATAGTGTTGGCTCAGGGGGTTCACCTGTCCCGTGGCCAGACCATAGTGTGGGCTCAGGGGGTTCACCTGTCCCGTGGCCAGACCATAGTGTGGGCTCAGGGGGTTCACCTGTCCCGTGGCCAGATCATAGTGTTGGCTCAGGGGGTTCACCTGTCCCGTGGCCAGACCATAGTGTTGGCTCAGGGGGTTCACCTGTCCCGTGGCCAGACCATAGTGTGGGCTCAGGGGGTTCACCTGTCCCGTGGCTCGAGCAGGAAACCACAGGGGAACTCCATGGTAACTGTGTAAAAGGAGCGCTGTGTATCTATAGTCTGTCCTTACTCAGACGAGGTGTCGAACCCCCTGCTTTCAGCTTTGAATTAATTTCAAGAAATTACTCTTGGCTGAAACCAAGACTTAGCAAGTGTGACTCACCCGTGAGGGTGTTGTCCGGTCAACTAGAAAGGGAGGAGTAGCTAGCAGGAGTGTCTGAGACTATGCCGTGCTTATAAAAATAGAATAACCCTGTGGTTGGAGGTGTCCTGCATGAAAGGCGAGATAACATGCAATGAGAACCAGGCCACGTTATAATAGTGCAGAGCGGACTATAAATAAATATTGGATTGCTTGTTGGTGTTGTACACAAAAATATCCCTGTGTGGTCAAGAAAAGATCCACAGGCAAAGACTACCGGCGCGTTAGTGAACCTAGTAGGACCGTCTGGGAGGCGGACCGTACTAGCCACCTCTCAGAACCAAGAGTAGACCTATCTGAGACTTGGGCTTGATTACAACCTGTTACAATGGCGCCAACATTTTGTGGCTAATCTTTCAGCGGGGGGGAGTGGGTGAATGTGTCAAAGACCTGACTGGGCCCAGTACCGCGTGGCTCGTTTTTGTTGTGTGTGTTTGTGTACTGGGGAACATGTAACTTGGTTCCAGAAGAAAATACACTTTACGTTTCTCTAGGTTGGGGGCTTTCATCAAGGTAAGTGTTTCTTTAGGTTGGGGGCTTTCATCAAGGTAAGTGTTTCTTCGTGTAACGTCCTCCCGAGGCTACTGAACACACAGCACATATAAGCCTGGGATATCAACCATTCAAAGTTGGCCTTAGTGGGAGTGGCCATAGGAGTTACTTTACTGAGTCATCGTCACTACTTATCACAGTCAAAAAGTCATAATTATGGCTAAACCCTGCCCATTTTCCACAATGTATCTTCTTAAAATGTGATTTTAAACCTAACCCTAACTAATGAAGGCCAGGTTCGATGCGTTGGTCCACCAGACCTTCATTTGGGCGGAGGTGTCCGGCAACGAGATGAGGTGTAATGTGACTAACATGACTTCACTTTAGAGCGTAAGCCATCCTCCCGCACAACATGTCACCCTTTATAAAGCATGTTTATGTCATATTCAACATAGTGGGTTATGTTGCATTTGACATTGGTGATTGTGACACAGGTATGCCACATTTATGAACCCTTTACAAAGCATGACATACGGTTATAGATGCTTTTTAACACATTTATGTAGGTCTTATGAAGGCATTATGAAGGCTTTAAATAGCCTTTATAAGCTGAACGTCATTTAAAGCGGGAACAAACTTTGTTCTAAAGCTGTACCCATTGGATGCAGTGATCACAATATAGTGGCTATATCCAGGAAAGTCAAGGTTCCAAAGGCTGGGCCTAAAATATTGTATAAGAGATCATACAAAAGATTTTCCTGTGACTTTTATGTGGATGATATTACAAATATTTGTTGGTCTGATGTGATTAATAAGGAGCATCCAGACGCTGCACTTGGTGAATATATGAAATTGCTTCTTCCAATGATTGATAAACATGCACCTGTTAAGAAACTGACTGTTAGAACTGTTAAGGCTCCATGGATTGATGAGGAATTGAAAAACTGTCTGGTTGAAAGAGACGGGGCAAAAGGAGTGGCTAATAAGTTTGGCTGCACATCTGACTGGCTGACTTACTGTAAATTGAGAAAGGATGTGACTAAACTCAACAAAAAGAAGAAGAAACTTTATTATGAAGCCAAGATCAATAATATAAAGAATTATGGAGAAAAAAAACTTTGTAGTACTTTAAATGAAATTATGGGCAGAATTTAGGCAGGAAATGCCAACAACGAACAGTGAGCCATCGTATTCGTGAATAAAAAAAAACACATAATGAATGAAAAACATTTTAAGTAAAAATTCTGTAATGTTAGTGAGGAAGAGGTGGAAAATTATTGTTATCGATAAATAATGACAAACCTCCTGGTATTGACAACTTAGATGGAAAGCTACTGAGGATGGTAGCTGCCTCTATAGCCACTCCTATCTGTCATATCTTTAATCTGAGCCTAGAGGAAAGTCTTTGTCCTAAGGCCTGGAGGTAAACCAAAGTCATTCCGCTACCCAAGAGTGGTAAAGCGGTCTTTACAGGTTCTAACAACCGACCTATCAGCTTGCTGCCAGCTCTTAGCAAACTGTTAGATACAATTGTGTTTGACCAAATGCTATTTCTCTGTAAATAAATTAACAACAGACTTTCAGCAAACTTATAGAGAAGGGCACTCAACATGTACTGCACTGACACAAATGACTGATGATTGGTTGAAAGAAATTGATAATAAGAAGATTGTGGGAGCTGTACTCTTAGATTTCATTGCAGCCTTTGATATTATTGACCATAACCTGTTGTTGAAAACACTTGTGTGTTATGGCTTTTCAACCTTTTCAATATTGTGGATTCAGAGCTATCTATCTAATAGAACACAGAGGTTTTTTTTATGGAACCTTCTCTAATGTTAAACATGTAAAGTGTGGTGTACCACAGGGCAGCTCTCTTGGCCCTCTACTCTTTTCCATTTTTACCAATGACCTGCCACTGGCATTGAACAACGCATGTGTGTCCATGTATGCTGATGATTCAACCATATACGCATCAACAACCACAGCTAATGAAGTCACTGAAACCCTTAACAAAGAGTTGCAGTCCGTTTTGGAATGGGTGGCCAGTAATAAACTGGTCTTGAACCTCTCTAAAACTAAGAGCATTGTATTTGGTACAAATCATTCCCTAAGTTCTAGACCTCAGCTGAATCTGGTAATGAATGGTGTGGCTGTTGAGCAAGTTGAGGAGACTAAATTAATTGGTGTTACCTTAGATTGTAAACTGTCATGGTCAAAACATATAGATTCAATGGATGTAAAGATGGGGAAAGGTCTGTCCGTGATAAAGAGATGCTCTGCTTTTTTGACACCACACTCCACAAAGCAAGTGGAGGCTCCTGCAGGCTCAAGTTTGATCTTATCTTGATTATTGTCCAGTCATATGGTCAAGTGCTGCAAAGAAGGACCTAGTTAAGCTGCAGCTGGCTCAGAACATAGTGACACGTTTTGCTCTTCATTGTCATCAGAGGGCTAATATCAATACTATGCATGCCAGTCTCTCTTGGCTAAGAGTTGAGGAAAGACTGACTGCGTCGCTTCTTGTTGTTATAAGAACCATTAATGTGTTGGAAATTCCAACTTGTATGCATAGTCAACTTACACACAGCACTGAAACACACACTTACCCCACCAGACATGCCACCAGGGGTCTTTTCACAGTCCCCAGGTCCAGAACAAATTCAAGGAAACTTACAGTATTATACAGAAACATTATTGCATGGAACTCCCTTCCATCTCATAGTGAACAGCAAACCTGGTTTAATAAAACAGATAAAGCAGCACCTCACAGCTGTCACGGTCGTCTATGTCGTCCAAGTATGACCAAGGCGCAACGTGTCCAAGAAACATGACTTTATTTAGCAAAGTAACCAAAATCCAAAACAAAAGACGACTCAATGAAGTCCACGGTACACAGACCGAAAACGGAACAAAAACCCACAAAAACAAGGTGAAAACACACAGTTTAAATATGGCTCCCAATCAGAGATAACGAGCCGACAGCTGACACTCGTTACCTCCGATTGGGAGTCATATGACTAATACAAACAAGGAAGACAACCACCTAGACACCCCAACCAAACAGCACACAACAAAACGAACATACCCTAAACCCAACCTAACCCACACAACACCCAACAATACAAACACACCCTGGTTCAATAACAACGTCCCGGAACCAGAGCGTGACAGTACCCCCTAAAGGTGCGAACCCCGGGCGCACCAACATAAGGACTAGGGGAGGGTCTGGGTGGGCGTCTGTCCACGGTGGCGGCTCTGGCCCCGGTCGTGATCCCCACCCCACCACAGTCACAACCTGCTTCAGTAGCCTCCTCCCAATGACCACCCTCCAACTAACCCCACCTGGACTAAGGGGCAACACCGGACTAAGGGGCAGCACCGGACTAAGGGGCAGCACCGGGATAAGGGGGCAGCACCGGGATAAGGGGCAGCACCGGGCTAAGGGACAGCACCGGACTAAGGGGCAGCACCGGGCTAAGGGACAGTACCTGACTAAGGGGGCAGCACCGGACTGAGGGGCAGCTCCGGACTGAATGGCGGATCCTGGCTGGCTGGCTCTGGCGGATCCTGGCTGGCTGGCGGATCCGGGCTGGACGGCTCTGGCGGATCCTGGCTGGACGGCTCATGGCTGGCTGACGGATCTGGCTGCTCATGGCTGGCTGACGGATCTGGCTGCTCATGGCTGGCTGACGGATCTGGCTGCTCATGGCTGGCTGACGGATCTGGCTGCTCATGGCTGGCGGAAGGCTCTGGCTGATCCTGTCTGGCGGACGGCTCTGGCTGATCCTGTCTGGCGGAAGGCTCTGGCTGATCCTGTCTGGCGGAAGGCTCTGGCTGATCCTGTCTGGCGGAAGGCTCTGGCTGATCCTGTCTGGCGGAAGGCTCTGGCTGATCCTGTCTGGCGGAAGGCTCTGGCTGCTCCTGTCTGGCGGAAGGCTCTGGCTGCTCCTGTCTGGCGAAAGGCTCTAGCGGCTCCTGTCTGGCGGAAGGCTCTAGCGGCTCCGGTCTGGCGGACGGCTCTGAAGGCTCATGGCAGACGGGCGGCTTTGCAGGCTCAGTACAGATGGGCGGCTTATGCAACGCTTGGCAGACGGGTAGTTCAGGCGCCATAGGGCAGACGGGCAGTTCAAGCGCCCGTTGGGCAGACGGGCAGTTCAGGCGCCCGTTGGGCAGACGGGCAGTTCAGGCGCCCGTTGGGCAGACGGGGCAGTTCAGGCGCCGTTGGGCAGACGGCAGACTCTGGCGGCTGAGACGCACTGTAGGCCTGATGCGTGGTGCCGGAACTGGAGGTACCGGGCTGATGACACGCATCTCAGGGCTAGTGCGGGAAGCAGCAACAGGGCATGCTTGGCCCTGGGGACGCACCGTAGGCCTGATGCGTGGTGCCGGAACTGGAGGTACCGGGCTGAGGACACGCATCTCAGGGCTAGTGCGGGGAGCAGGAACAGGGCATACTGGACCCTGGGGACGCACCGTAGGCCTGATGCGTGGTGCCGGAACTGGAGGTACCGGGCTGAGGACACGCATCTCAGGGCTGAGTGCGGGAAGCAGGAACAGGACGCACAGGACTCGGGGAACACACAGGAGGCTTAGTGCGTGGTGTAGGCACTGGTGGTACTGGACTGGAGACAGGAGGTGGCGCCGGAAATACCGGACCGTGCAGGCGTACTGGCTCCCTTGAGCACTGAGCCTGACCAACCTTACCTGGTTGTATGCTCCCCGTCGCCTGACCAGTACAGGGAGGTGGAATAACCCGCACCGGGCTATGTAGGCGAACCGGGGACACCATGCGTAAGGCTGGTGCCATGTAAGCCGGCCCGAGGAGACGCACTGGTGACCGGATGCGTGGGGCCGGCTTCATGACATCCGGCTCAACGCTCAAACTAGCCCGGCCGATACGTGGAGCTGGAATGTACCGAACCGGGCTATGCACGCGTACAGGAGACACCATGCGCTCTACTGCGTAACACGGTGTCTGCCCGTACTCGCTCTCCACGGTAAGTACAGGGAGTAGGCGCAGGTCTCCTACCTGACTTCGCCACACTCCCTTTTAGCCCCCCCCCAAGAAATTTTTGGGTAGTACTCTCGGGCTTCCAGCCTTGCCTCCGTGCTGCCTCCTCATATCGCCGCCTCTCGGCTTTAGCTGCCTCCCGCTCTTCACGAGGACGGCGATATTCTCCCGGTTGATCCCAAGGTCCCTCACCATCCAGAATCTCCTCCCATGTCCATGAATCCTTTATGGGAGTCCATAAATCCTGTGTAGGTAGGTCCTGTTGCCGCTTGACACGCTGCTTGGTCTTTTTGTGGTGGGTTTTTCTGTCACGGTCGTCTATGTCGTCCAAGTATGACCAAGGCGCAACGTGTCCAAGAAACATGACTTTATTTAGCAAAGTAACCAAAATCCAAAACAAAAGACGACTCAATGAAGTCCACGGTACACAGACCGAAAACGGAACAAAAACCCACAAAAACAAGGTGAAAACACACAGTTTAAATATGGCTCCCAATCAGAGATAACGAGCCGACAGCTGACACTCGTTACCTCCGATTGGGAGTCATATGACTAATACAAACAAGGAAGACAACCACCTAGACACCCCAACCAAACAGCACACAACAAAACGAACATACCCTAAACCCAACCTAACCCACACAACACCCAACAATACAAACACACCCTGGTTCAATAACAACGTCCCGGAACCAGAGCGTGACAACAGCACAACTTCTCTCCCCCATGTGACCTGCTTTTTGTGTGTCTGTACTGACATGTACACTGAGTATACCAAACATTAGGAGCGCCTTCCTAATATTGAGTTGCCTCAGAACAGCCTCAATTCGTCGGGGTACGGACTCTACAAGGTGTCAAAAGCGTTCCACAGGGATTCTGGCCCATGTTGAATCCAATGCTTCCCACAGTTGTGTCAAGTTGGCTGGATGTCCTTTGGGTGGTGGACCATTCTTGATACACACAGGAAACTGTTGAGTGTGATAAAACCCAGCAGTGTTGAAGTTCATGACACAAACCGGTGCGCCTGGCACCTACTTCCATACCCTGTTCAAAGGTACTTAAATATTTTGTCTTGCCCATTCACCCTCTGAATGGCACACATACACAATCCATGTCTCAATTGTCTCCAGGCTTAAAAATCCTTCTTTAACCTGTCTCCTCCCCTTCATCTACACTGACTGAAATGGATTTAACGAGTGACATCATTAAGGGATCATAGCTTTCACCTGGATTCACCTGGTCAGTCTATGTTATGGAAAGAGCAGGTGTCCTTAATGTTTTGTGAACTCAGTGTATGTGTAACTGATGCATACACACACGCGTGCACACCGCATGTTAATGTTTTGAAATGTATGTAAATTGTAAAGTATTTTGTCTGTAATATATTTTTCATGATGTGTCGGACCCAAGTAAGACTAGCTGTCGCCATGGGGATCGGGATCGTTCTCTCTCTCTCTCTCTCTCTCTCTCTCTCTCTCTCTCTCTCTCTCTCTCTCTCTCTCTCTCTCTCTCTCTCTCTCTCTCTCTCTCTCTCTCTCTCTCTCTCTCTCTCTCTCTCTCTCTCTCTCTCTCTCTCTCTCTCTCTCTCTCTCTCTCTCTCTCTCTCTCTCTCTCTCTCTCTCTCTCTCTCTCTCTCTCTCTCTCTCTCTCTCTCTCTCTCTCTCTCTCTCTCTCTCTCTCTCTCTCTCTCTCTCTCTCTCTCTCTCTCTCTCTCTCTCTCTGCTCTATAGTTTACTAACAGCTCTCTATCGGTCTCTATCTCTGTCTCTCTCTTATTAACAGCTCTCTAGAGTTCTGTTTCTGTTCAGATCAAACAGGCAGCTGTCGTTGTGATCCTACTTCAGACACACACACACTCACACACACACACACACACACAGATCAAGACACAAGTTGCGTCTCAAATGGCACTGTAGTCCCTATATAGTGGACTACCAATAGGGCACTGGTCAAAAGTAGTGCACTAAACTGTATAGATGTGCCATTTGGGACTCACAGCAACCTACAGAAAGGTAGAAACATACTGATAGAGGAACAGCCAAAGGAAATGATACACAGACACACAGACACACAGACACACACAGACACACAGACACACACAGACACACACAGACACACACACAGACAGGGTGGTGCACAAAAACACTGCACAGTAGAGAAGTTGTCCAGTGTAGAACTAGCGAATGCTGGATTGACCCCAGGGGCCAGGTAAGTTATGTATCACAAGTGAACAGCAGAACATGAATTAACAGTTGGCCACAGAGTGGATCATATTCCAACATAGCACTTTAACAACGCAGGAAGAGATCAAGCTTTCCAGGAAGAGAGAGAGAGAGAGATCTGAGAAATGGATAGTGGAAGAGTAGAGGGTTTTATCTGTCTGTTATGAGGCCATTAATGGAGCAATGCTAATGGGTTTTAAATGGTAATGTGGTAATGTGGTAATGTTTAGAGGCTCAGCCACAATTTCTCCAGCCTGGAAATGAAGCTTTGCTTTCCAATCTTACTGATGCAGCACCAGAAACGCCTCTGCCGGTCAGTAAGTATCTCAGACCAAGGCTAAACCAAGGTAAGGGAGAAGGTCTCCGGAAATGGTCTGGAGAAGAGAGGAGGGGATAGGGTCAAGCGGGCAGGTTGTTGGGCGCCCGGCCATCACAAGTCGCATAATTCCATCTGGAGAGAGAGGGGAGAAAGAAGTCAAAGCATAGGGTAGGGCAGTGTAAGCAGGATGGTTGACGAAGTCATCCACAGAGAGGGAGGAGGGAGGGGGAGGAGGAGGAGGATTCAGCAGGGAGGAGAAGGTGGCTAAGAGCTTCCTAGGGTTAGAGGCAGAGGCTTGAAATTTAGAGTGGTAGAAAGTGGCTTTGGCAGCAGAAACAGAGCAAGAGAATGTAGAGAGGAGGGATTGGAAAGATGACAGGTCCGCAGGGAGTCTAGTTTTCCTCCATTTCCGCTCGGCTGCCCGGAGCCCTCTTCTGTGAGCTCGCAATGAGTCGTCAAGCCACGGAGCAGGAGGGGAGGACCGAGCCGGCCGGGAGGATAGGGGACATAGAGAGTCAAAGGATTCAGAAAGGGAGGAGAGGAGGGTTGAGGAGGCAGAATCAGGAGATCGGAGGGAGAAGGATTTAGCAGAGGGAAGAGATGATAGGATGGAAGAGGAGAGAGTAGCGGGAGAGAGAGAGCGAAGGTTGCGACGGCACATTACCATCTGAGTAAGGGCAGAGTGAGTAGTGTTGGAGGAGAGCGAGAGAGAAAAGGATACAAAGTAGTGGTCGGAGACTTGGAGGGGAGTTGCAGTAAGATTAGTAGAAGAACAGCATCTAGTAAAGATGAGGTCAAGCGTATTGCCTGCCTTGTGAGTAGGGGGGGACGGTGAGAGGGTGAGGTCAAAATAGGAAAGGAGTGGAAAGAAAGAGGCAGAGAGAAATGAGTCAAAGGCAGACATAGTGAGGTTAAAGTCATCCAGAACTGTAAGGGGTGAGCCATCCTCAGGAAAGGAACTTATCAAGGCGTCAAGCTCATTGATGAACTCTCCAAGGGAACCTGGAGGGCGATAAATGATAAGGATGTTAAGCTTGAATGGGCTAGTGACTGTGACAGCATGGAATTCAAATGAGGAGATAGACAGATGGGTCAGGGGAGAAAGAGAGAATGTCCACTTGGGAGATATGAGGATTCCAGTGCCACCGCCGCGCTTACCAGATGCTCTCGGGGTATGCGAGAACACATGGTCAGATGAGGAAAGAGCAGTAGGAGTAGCAGTGTTTTTTGTGGTAATCCATGTTTCCGTCAGCGCCAAGAAGTCGAGGGAATGGAGGGTAGCATAGGCTGAGATGAACTCTGCCTTGTTGGCCGCAGAACAGTAGTTCCAGAGGCTCCCAGAGACCTGGAACTCCACGTGGGTTGTGCGCGCAGGGACCACCAGATTAGAGTGGCAACAGCCACGTGATGTGAAGCGTTTGTATGGCCTGTGCAGAGAGGAGAGAACAGGGATAGACAGACACATAGTTGACAGGCTACAGAAAAAGGCTACAATAATGCAAAGGAGATCGGAACGAAATGAACTAAACATCTGGGAAAGCGAGAGAGCAGGGCCTCCCTCACTTACGCATCCTTGACAACAGCGCCGGAGAAGATGGCTGCCGTTTTACAGCCCTCTAACCAATTGTACTATTATGTGTGTTTTTCCGCGTTATTTGTAATTTATTTTGTACATAATGTTTATGCCATCGTCTCTTATAACCAAAAAGAGCTTCTGGATATCAGGACAGCGATTACTCACCTCGCATTGGACGAAGACTTTTTCTTCAACGAGTCGGACGCGAAGGATATTCTACAGACACCCGGCAAGGCCCAGATCCCCGTCATTCGCCTGAGGAAGAGACGGAGATATCGTGGACGTAGGTCGGGGTGCCTTATGGATCCGACGGCGAGCGAGTAAACTGCCTCTCCCATCAATACTATTAGCCAACGTTCAATCTTTTGAGAATAAAATTGACGATTTAAGATTACGGTTATCCTACCAACGGGACATTAAAAAACTGTAATATCTTATGTTTCACGGAGTCGTGGCTGAACGACAACAATGATACCATTCAGCTAGCAGGCTACACGCTACATCGGCAGGACAGAACGGCTGGCTCCGGTAAGACAAAGGGTGGCGGTCTCTGTATATTTGTAAACAACAGCTGGTGTACAAAATCAAATACTAAGGAAGTCTCGAGGTTTTGCTCGCCTGAGGTAGAGTATCTTATGATAAGCTGTAGACCACACTATTTACCAAGAGAGTTTTCAGCTATATTTTTCATAGCTGTCTATTTACCACCACAAACCAATGCTGGCATTAAGATTGCACTGAATGAGTTGTACAAGGCCATTAATCAACAGGAAAACGCTCATCCAGATGCAGCGCTCCTAGTGGCCGGGGACTTTAATGCAGGGAAACTTAAATCCGTTCTACCTAATTTCTACCAGCATGTCAAATGTGCAACCAGAGGGAAAAAAACTCTAGACCACCTTTACTCCACACACAGAGACGCATACAAAGCTCTCCCTCGCCCTCCATTTGGCAAATCTGACCATAACTCTATCCTCCTGATTCCTGCTTATAAGCAAAAACTGAAGCAGGAAGCACCAGTGATTCGGTTAATAAAAAGTGGTCAGATGACGCAGATGCCAAGCTACAGGACTGTTTTGCTAGCACAGACTGGAACATGTTCCGGGATTCTTCAGACAGCATTGAGGAGTACACCACATCAGTCACTGGCTTCATCAATAAGTGCATCGATGATGTCGTCCCCACAGTGACCGTGACGTACATACCCCAACCAGAAGCCATGGATTACAGGCAACATCCGCACTGAGCTAAAGGGTAGAGCTGCCGCTTTCAAGGAACGGGACTCTAACCCGGAAGCTTATAAGAAATCCCGCTATGACCTCCGTCCGAACCATCAAACAGGCAAAGAGTCAATACAGGTCTAAGATTGAATCATACTACACTGGCTCTGACGCTCGTCGGATGTGGCAGGGCTTGAAAACTATTACAGACTACAAAGGGAAGCACAGCCGCGAGCTGCCCAGTGACACAAGCCTACCAGACGAGCTAAACCACTTCTATGCTCGCTTCGAGGCAAGCAACACTGAAGCATGCATGAGAGCACCAGCTGTTCCGGACGACTATGTGATCACGCTCTCCGTAGCCGATGTGAGTAAGACTTTTAAGCAAGTCAACATTCACAAGGCCGCTGGGCCAGACGGATTACCAGGGCGTGTACTCCGAGCATGTGCTGACCAACTGGCAAGTGTCTTCACTGACATTTTCAACATGTCCCTGACCGAGTCTGTAATACCAACATGTTTCAAGCAGACCACCATAGTCCCCGTGCCCAAGAACTCTAAGATAACCTGCCTAAATGACTACCGACCCGTAGCACTGACGTCTGTAGCCATGAAGTGCTTTGAAAGACTGGTCATGGCTCACATCAACAGCATAATCCCAGAAACCCTAGACCCACTCAATTTGCATACCGCCCCAACAGATCCACAGATGATGCAATCTCTATCGCACTCCACACTGCCCTTTCCCACCTGGACAAGAGGAACACCTACGTGAGAATGCTATTCATTGACTACAGCTCAGCATTCAACACCATAGTGCCCTCTAAGCTCATCACTAAGCTAAGGATCCTGGGACTAAACACCTCCCTCTGCAACTGGATCCTGGACTTCCTGACGGGCCGCCCCCAGGTGGTAAGGGTAGGTAACAACACATCTGCCACACTGATCCTCAACACGGGGGCCCCTCAGGGGGTGCGTGCTCAGTCCCCTCCTGTACTCTCTGTTCACCCATGACTGCATGGCCAGGCACGACTCCAACACCATCATTAAGTTTGCCGACGACACAACAGTGGTAGGCCTGATCACCGACAACGATGAGACAGCCTATAGGGGAGGAGGTCAGAGATCTGGCCGTGTGGTGCCAGGACAACAACCTCTCCCTCAACGTGACCAAGACAAAGGAGATGATTGTGGACTACAGGAAAAAAAGAGGACTGAGCACGCCCCCATTCTCATCGACGGGGCTGTAGTGGAACAGGTTGAGAGCTTCAAGTTCCTTGGTGTCCACATCACCAACGAACTATCATGGTCCAAGCACACCAAGACAGTCGTGAAGAGGGCACGACAAAGCCTATTCCCCTCAGGAGACTAAAAAGATTTGGCATGGGTCCTCAGATCCTCAAAAAATTCTACAGCTGCACCATCGAGAGCATCCTGACTGGTTGCATCACCGCCTGGTATGGCAACTGCTTGGCCTCTGACCGCAAGGCACTACAGAGGGTAGTGCGTACGGCCCAGTACATCACTGGGGCAAAGCTCCCTGCCATCCAAGACCTCTATACCAGGCGGTGTCAGAGGAAGGCCCTCAAAATTGTCAAAGACTCCAGCCACCCTAGTCATAGACTGTTCTCTCTGCTACCGCACGGCAAGCGGTACCGGAGTGCCAAGTCTAGGTCCAAAAGGCTTCTCAACAGCTTCTACCCACAAGCCATAAGACTCCTGAACAGCTAATCATGGCTACCCGGACTATTTGCACTGCCCCCCACCCCATCCTTTTTACGCTGCTGCTACTCTGTTAAGTATTTATGCATAGTCACTTTAACTCTACCCACATGTACATATTACCTCAACTACCTCAACTAGCTGGTGCCCCCGCACATTGACTCTGCACCGGTACCCCCCTGTTATATAGCCTCCCTACTGTCACTTTATTTTACTTCTGCTCTTTGTTTTTCTCAACACTTTTTTTTTGTTGTTGTTTTATTCTTACTTTTTTTGTTTAAAATAAACGCACTGTTGGTTAAGGGCTGTAAGTAAGCATTTCACTGTAATGTCTGCACTTGTTGTATTCGGCGCATGTGACCAATAAAATTTGATTTGATTTGAAACACTCAAAAATAACTCTCCCAACTTCCACTTTAGAAATTATAATTGTTGTAAACTACAGCGGTTCAATGTTTTCTAGGAATAGACTCAGCAATATTCAGCTAGCTAACTTGGTACAGTATTCTTCAGTGAAAACCGTCCAGGGCACCGAATCCTATGGCACCATAGCCAACTAGCAGGCCAGCCTCCAATAACACGGTTTAGCACCAATACTCGGTTACAACAAACCACCAGTGTGTTAACACGCCAAGCAGATCATTCGTGTCCGTGTCTAACGTTGTGTAAAGTTTTGAGTTAGTTTTGACAGTTTGAGTGAGTACGTCGTCAACTTATTTAGCCAGTTAGTTAGCTAGAATAGTTAGCATACTAGCTAGCCATTGCTCTCTGCCAACGAACCAACCTCTCCTCCCACGGCACGAACACACAGAGAGAGCCAAGCTAACGTTAACTAGTCACCCATGTCCTGAATTCCCTTGAACGACTCTGGTTACCAGTAGGTAAAAACAAAACACAAATAAATGTAGGTTATAACTTACCCTTAGAAGCTACTGTTAGCCAGTTAAGTGCAAAGCTAGCCACTGAATCGATTCAGCCAGTTCGCGTCTCCCGCCAGAGAGAGACACAACCTCACCCGACGCTGTCCGCTACATGTGTGCCCTAATGAGCATGACCTCGCTGCAGGCTGTACACTCACAACACGAGGGCAGGGTCAGGACACGTACCATCTCTATGTTTTGTATCGTTATGTTTGTATTGATCCAATAACTAAAAAATGATTTCGTTAAAGAGATCCATCTTTGTTGGTTTTTGCCTTGCAGTACTGAGTGTGTCCGTTCATTTAAACCACATGTGTCAAACTCATTCCACGGAGGGCCGAGTGTCTGCTGGTTTCGCTCCTCCCTTGTACTTGATTGGTTAATTAAGGTCACTAATTAGTAAGGAACTCCCCTCAAAATGTCTAGGTCTTAATTGAAAGGAAAAACCAAAAACCTGCAGGCGCTAGGCCCTCCATGGAACGAGATTGACACCCCTGATTTAAACTGTCCCCAGTGGACCAGTCAGAGTAAAGTATGGTCTCTCTGTTGTCTGGTCTGTCTTAATGAGTCAGACTAGAGCCAGGGTTGAGCAAGGATATCAGTACAACTCCAGAAGACAGACTGCTGCTGGGGGTTCATGTTAAAACTAGCGGTGTATACAGGAATTGACCATGTTGGTTCAACCACTGACTGGGGACAATCCAGCTTTCTGTAGTTCTTGAGGTGACAGTAGGGATAAGGCTTTCTGTAGGTATGGAAGTGACAGCAGGGATAAAGCTTTCTGTAGGTGTAGAGGTGACAGCAGGGATAAAGCTTTCTGTAGGTCTGGAGGAGACAGTAGGGATAAGGCTTTCTGTAGGTATGGAAGTGACAGCAGGGATAAAGCTTTCTGTAGGTCTGGAGGAGACAGTAGGGATAAGGCTTTCTGTAGGTATGGAAGTGACAGCAGGGATAAAGCTTTCTGTAGGTCTGGAGGAGACAATAGGGATAAGGCTTTCTGTAGGTATGGAAGTGACAGCAGGGATAAAGCTTTCTGTAGGTATGGAGGTGACAGTAGGGATAAGGCTTTATGTAGGTATGGAGGTGACAGTAGGGATAAGGCTTTCTGTAGGTCTTGAGGTGACAGTAGGGATAAGGCTTCCTGTAGGTATGGAGGTGACAGCAGGGATAAGACTTTCTGTAGGTCTGGAGGAGACAGTAGGGATAAGGCTTTCTGTAGGTATGGAGGTGACAGTAGGGATAAAGCTTTCTGTAGGTATGGAGGTGACAGTAGGGTTAAGGCTTTCTGTAGGTATGGAGGTGACTGTAGGGATAAGGCTTTCTGTAGGTCTTGAGGTGACAGTAGGGATAAGGCTTTCTGTAGGTCTTGAGGTGACAGTAGGGATAAGGCTTTCTGTAGGTCTGGAGGTGACTGTAGGGATAAGGCTTTCTGTAGGTCTTGAGGTGACAGCAGGGATAAGGATTTCTGTAGGTCTTGATGTGACAGCAGTGATAAGGCTTTCTGTAGGTATGGAGGTGACAGTAGGGATAAGGCTTTCTGTAGGTATGGAGGTGACAGTAAGGATATGGCTTTCTGTAGGTATGGAGGTGACAGTAGGGATAAGGCTTTCTGTAGGTATGGAGGTGACAGTAAGGATATGGCTTTCTGTAGGTCTTGAGGTGACAGTAGGGATAAGGATTTCTGTAGGTCTTGGGGTGACAGTAGGGATTAGGCTTTCTGTAGGTATGTAGAGGACAGTAGTGATAAGGCTTTCTGTAGGTATGGAGGTGACAGTAGGGATAAGGCTTTCTGTAGGTCTTGAGGTGAAGGTAGGGATAAGGCTTTCTGTAGGTGTTGAGGTGACAGTAGGGATAAGGCTTTCTGTAGGTATTGGGGTGACAGCAGGGATAAGGCTTTCTGTAGGTCTTGAGGTGACAGCAGGGATAATGCTTTCTGTAGGTATGGAGGTGACAGTAGGGATAAGGCTTTCTGTAGGTATGTAGATGACAGTAGTGATAAGGCATTCTGTAGGTATAGAGGTGACAGTAAGGATATGGATTTCTGTAGGTCTTGAGGTGACAGCAGGGATAAGGCTTTCAGTAGGTATGGAGGTGACAGTAGGGATAAGGCTTTCTGTAGGTATGGAGGTGACAGTAGGGATAAGGCTTTCTGTAGGTGTTGAGGTGAAGGTAGGGATAAGGCTTTCTGTAGGTGTTGAGGTGACAGTAGGGATAAGGCTTTCTGTAGGTATGTAGGTGACAGTAGGGATAAGGCTTTCTGTAGGTCTTGAGGTGACAGCAGGGATAAGGATTTCTGTAGGTCTTGATGTGACAGCAGTGATAAGGCTTTCTGTAGGTACGGTGGTGACAGTAGGGATAAGGCTTTCTGTAGGTATGTAGATGACAGTAGTGATAAAGCTTTCTGTAGGTATAGAGGTGACAGTAAGGATATGGCTTTCTGTAGGTCTTGAGGTGACAGTAGGGATAAGGATTTCTGTAGGTCTTGGGGTGACAGTAGGGATTAGGCTTTCTGTAGGTATGTAGAGGACAGTAGTGATAAGGCTTTCTGTAGGTATGGAGGTGACAGTAGGGATAAGGCTTTCTGTAGGTCTTGAGGTGAAGGTAGGGATAAGGCTTTCTGTAGGTGTTGAGGTGACAGTAGGGATAAGGCTTTCTGTAGGTATTGGGGTGACAGCAGGGATAAGGCTTTCTGTAGGTCTTGAGGTGACAGCAGGGATAATGCTTTCTGTAGGTATGGAGGTGACAGTAGGGATAAGGCTTTCTGTAGGTATGTAGATGACAGTAGTGATAAGGCATTCTGTAGGTATAGAGGTGACAGTAAGGATATGGATTTCTGTAGGTCTTGAGGTGACAGCAGGGATAAGGCTTTCAGTAGGTATGGAGGTGACAGTAGGGATAAGGCTTTCTGTAGGTATGGAGGTGACAGTAGGGATAAGGCTTTCTGTAGGTGTTGAGGTGAAGGTAGGGATAAGGCTTTCTGTAGGTGTTGAGGTGACAGTAGGGATAAGGCTTTCTGTAGGTATGTAGGTGACAGTAGGGATAAGGCTTTCTGTAGGTCTGGAGGTGAAGGTAGGGATAAGGCTTTCTGTAGGTGTTGAGGTGACAGTAGGGATAAGGCTTTCTGTAGGTATTGGGGTGACAGCAGGGATAAGGCTTTCTGTAGGTCTTGAGGTGTCAGCAGGGATAATGATTGCTTTCTGTAGGTATGGAGGTGACAGTAGGGATAAGGCTTTCTGTAGGTATGTAGATGACAGTAGTGATAAGGCATTCTGTAGGTATAGAGGTGACAGTAAGGATATGGCTTTCTGTAGGTCTTGAGGTGACAGTAGGGATAAGGCTTTCAGTAGGTATGGAGGTGACAGTAGGGATAAGGCTTTCTGTAGGTATGTAGGTGACAGTAGGGATAAGGCTTTCTGTAGGTCTGGAGGTGACAGTAGAGATAAGGCTTTCTGTAGGTCTGGAGGTGACAGTAGAGATAAGGCTTTCTGTAGGTATGGAGGTGACAGTAGGGATAAGGCTTTCTGTAGGTCTTGAGATGAAAGGTAGGGCTAAGGCTTTCTGTAGGTGTTGAGGTGACAGTAGGGATAAGGCTTTCTGTAGGTATTGGGGTGAAGGTAGGGATACTGCTTTCTGTAGGTATATAGGTGACAATAGGGATAAAACTTTCTGTAGGTCTTTAGGTGACAGTCGGGATAAGGCTTCCTGTAGGTATGGAGGTGACAGCTGGGATAAGACGTTCTGTAGGTCTGGAGGTGACAGCAGGTATAAGGACTTCTGTAGGTCTTGAGGTGACAGCAGGGATAAGGCTTTCTGTAGGTCTTGAGGTGACAGTAGGGATAAGGCTTTCTGTAGGTCTTGAGGTGACAGCAGGGATACGGCATACTGTAGGTCTTGAGGTGACAGTAGATATAAGGCTTTCTGTAGGTATGTAGGTGACAGTAGGGATAAGGCTTTCTGTAGGTCTGGAGGTGACAGTAGAGATAAGGCTTTCTGTAGGTTTGGAGGTGACAGTAGAGATAAGGCTTTCTGTAGGTATGGAGGTGACAGTAGGGATAAGGCTTTCTGTAGGTCTTGAGGTGACAGTAGGGATAAGGCTTTCTGTAGGTCTTGAGGTGAAGGTAGGGATACTGCTTTCTGTAGGTATATAGGTGACAGTAGGGATAAAACTTTCTGTAGGTCTTGAGGTGACAGTAGGGATAAGGCTTCCTGTAGGTATGGAGGTGACAGCTGGGATAAGACGTTCTGTAGGTCTGGAGGTGACAGCAGGTATAAGGACTTCTGTAGGTCTTGAGGTGACAGCAGGTATAAGGCTTTCTGTAGGTCTTGAGGTGACAGTAGGGATAAGGCTTTCTGTAGGTATTGAGGTGACAATAGGGATAAGGCATACTGTAGGTCTTGAGGTGACAGTAGAGATAAGGCTTTCTGTAGGTATGGAGGTGACAGTAGGGATAAGGCTTTCTGTAGGTCTGGAGGTGTCAGTAGAGATAAGGCTTTCTGTAGGTATGTAGATGACAGTAGTGATAAGGTTTCTGTAGGTATGGAGGTGACAGTAGGGATAAGGCTTTCTGTAGGTCTTGAGGTGAAGGTAGGGATAAGGCTTTCTGTAGGTGTTGAGGTGACAGTAGGGATAAGGCTTTCTGTAGGTATTGGGGTGACAGCAGGGATAAGGCTTTCTGTAGGTCTTGAGGTGACAGTAGAGATAAGGCTTTCTGTAGGTGTTGAGGTAACAGTAGGGATAAGGCTTTCTGTAGGTGTTGAGGTAACAGTAGGGATAAGGCTTTCTGTAGGTATTGGGGTGAAGGTAGGGATAAGGCTTTCTGTAGGTGTTGGGGTGACAGTAGGGATAAGGCTTTCTGTAGGTATTGGGGTGAAGGTAGGGATAAGGCTTTCTGTAGGTGTTGGGGTGAAGGTAGGGATAAGGCTTTCTGTAGGTATTGGGGTGAAGGTAGGGATAAGGCTTTCTGTAGGTATTGGGGTGAAGGTAGGGATAAGGCTTCCTGTAGGTATGGAGGTGACAGCAGGGATAAGACTTTCTGTAGGTCTGGAGGAGACAGTAGGGATAAGGCTTTCTGTAGGTATGGAGGTGACAGTAGGGATAAAGCTTTCTGTAGGTATGGAGGTGACAGTAGGGTTAAGGCTTTCTGTAGGTATGGAGGTGAGTGTAGGGATAAGGCTTTCTGTAGGTCTTGAGGTGACAGTAGGGATAAGGCTTTCTGTAGGTCTTGAGGTGACAGTAGGGATAAGGCTTTCTGTAGGTCTGGAGGTGACTGTAGGGATAAGGCTTTCTGTAGGTCTTGAGGTGACAGCAGGGATAAGGATTTCTGTAGGTCTTGATGTGACAGCAGGGATAAGGATTTCTGTAGGTCTTGGGGTGACAGTAGGGATTAGGCTTTCTGTAGGTATAGAGGTGACAGTAAGGATATGGCTTTCTGTAGGTATGTAGATGACAGTAGTGATAAAGCTTTCTGTAGGTATAGAGGTGACAGTAAGGATATGGCTTTCTGTAGGTCTTGAGGTGACAGTAGGGATAAGGATTTCTGTAGGTCTTGGGGTGACAGTAGGGATTAGGCTTTCTGTAGGTATGTAGAGGACAGTAGTGATAAGGCTTTCTGTAGGTATGGAGGTGACAGTAGGGATAAGGCTTTCTGTAGGTCTTGAGGTGAAGGTAGGGATAAGGCTTTCTGTAGGTGTTGAGGTGACAGTAGGGATAAGGCTTTCTGTAGGTATTGGGGTGACAGCAGGGATAAGGCTTTCTGTAGGTCTTGAGGTGACAGCAGGGATAATGCTTTCTGTAGGTATGGAGGTGACAGTAGGGATAAGGCTTTCTGTAGGTATGTAGATGACAGTAGTGATAAGGCATTCTGTAGGTATAGAGGTGACAGTAAGGATATGGATTTCTGTAGGTCTTGAGGTGACAGCAGGGATAAGGCTTTCAGTAGGTATGGAGGTGACAGTAGGGATAAGGCTTTCTGTAGGTATGGAGGTGACAGTAGGGATAAGGCTTTCTGTAGGTGTTGAGGTGAAGGTAGGGATAAGGCTTTCTGTAGGTGTTGAGGTGACAGTAGGGATAAGGCTTTCTGTAGGTATGTAGGTGACAGTAGGGATAAGGCTTTCTGTAGGTCTGGAGGTGAAGGTAGGGATAAGGCTTTCTGTAGGTGTTGAGGTGACAGTAGGGATAAGGCTTTCTGTAGGTATTGGGGTGACAGCAGGGATAAGGCTTTCTGTAGGTCTTGAGGTGTCAGCAGGGATAATGATTGCTTTCTGTAGGTATGGAGGTGACAGTAGGGATAAGGCTTTCTGTAGGTATGTAGATGACAGTAGTGATAAGGCATTCTGTAGGTATAGAGGTGACAGTAAGGATATGGCTTTCTGTAGGTCTTGAGGTGACAGTAGGGATAAGGCTTTCAGTAGGTATGGAGGTGACAGTAGGGATAAGGCTTTCTGTAGGTATGTAGGTGACAGTAGGGATAAGGCTTTCTGTAGGTCTGGAGGTGACAGTAGAGATAAGGCTTTCTGTAGGTCTGGAGGTGACAGTAGAGATAAGGCTTTCTGTAGGTATGGAGGTGACAGTAGGGATAAGGCTTTCTGTAGGTCTTGAGATGAAGGTAGGGCTAAGGCTTTCTGTAGGTGTTGAGGTGACAGTAGGGATAAGGCTTTCTGTAGGTATTGGGGTGAAGGTAGGGATACTGCTTTCTGTAGGTATATAGGTGACAATAGGGATAAAACTTTCTGTAGGTCTTTAGGTGACAGTCGGGATAAGGCTTCCTGTAGGTATGGAGGTGACAGCTGGGATAAGACGTTCTGTAGGTCTGGAGGTGACAGCAGGTATAAGGACTTCTGTAGGTCTTGAGGTGACAGCAGGGATAAGGCTTTCTGTAGGTCTTGAGGTGACAGTAGGGATAAGGCTTTCTGTAGGTCTTGAGGTGACAGCAGGGATACGGCATACTGTAGGTCTTGAGGTGACAGTAGATATAAGGCTTTCTGTAGGTATGTAGGTGACAGTAGGGATAAGGCTTTCTGTAGGTCTGGAGGTGACAGTAGAGATAAGGCTTTCTGTAGGTTTGGAGGTGACAGTAGAGATAAGGCTTTCTGTAGGTATGGAGGTGACAGTAGGGATAAGGCTTTCTGTAGGTCTTGAGGTGACAGTAGGGATAAGGCTTTCTGTAGGTCTTGAGGTGAAGGTAGGGATACTGCTTTCTGTAGGTATATAGGTGACAGTAGGGATAAAACTTTCTGTAGGTCTTGAGGTGACAGTAGGGATAAGGCTTCCTGTAGGTATGGAGGTGACAGCTGGGATAAGACGTTCTGTAGGTCTGGAGGTGACAGCAGGTATAAGGACTTCTGTAGGTCTTGAGGTGACAGCAGGTATAAGGCTTTCTGTAGGTCTTGAGGTGACAGTAGGGATAAGGCTTTCTGTAGGTATTGAGGTGACAATAGGGATAAGGCATACTGTAGGTCTTGAGGTGACAGTAGAGATAAGGCTTTCTGTAGGTATGGAGGTGACAGTAGGGATAAGGCTTTCTGTAGGTCTGGAGGTGTCAGTAGAGATAAGGCTTTCTGTAGGTATGTAGATGACAGTAGTGATAAGGTTTCTGTAGGTATGGAGGTGACAGTAGGGATAAGGCTTTCTGTAGGTCTTGAGGTGAAGGTAGGGATAAGGCTTTCTGTAGGTGTTGAGGTGACAGTAGGGATAAGGCTTTCTGTAGGTATTGGGGTGACAGCAGGGATAAGGCTTTCTGTAGGTCTTGAGGTGACAGTAGAGATAAGGCTTTCTGTAGGTGTTGAGGTAACAGTAGGGATAAGGCTTTCTGTAGGTGTTGAGGTAACAGTAGGGATAAGGCTTTCTGCAGGTATTGGGGTGAAGGTAGGGATAAGGCTTTCTGTAGGTGTTGGGGTGACAGTAGGGATAAGGCTTTCTGTAGGTATTGGGGTGAAGGTAGGGATAAGGCTTTCTGTAGGTGTTGGGGTGAAGGTAGGGATAAGGCTTTCTGTAGGTATTGGGGTGAAGGTAGGGATAAGGCTTTCTGTAGGTATTGGGGTGAAGGTAGGGATAAGGCTTTCTGTAGGTGTTGAGGTGACAGTAGGGATAAGGCTTTCTGTAGGTATTGGGGTGAAGGTAGGGATACTGCTTTCTGTAGGTATATAGGTGACAATAGGGATAAAACTTTCTGTAGGTCTTTAGGTGACAGTCGGGATAAGGCTTCCTGTAGGTATGGAGGTGACAGCTGGGATAAGACGTTCTGTAGGTCTTGAGGTGTCAGCAGGGATAATGATTGCTTTCTGTAGATATTGAGGTGACAGTAGAGATAAGGCTTTCTGTAGGTATGGAGGTGACAGTAGGGATAAGGCTTTCTGTAGGTCTTGAGGTGACAGTAGGGATAAGGCTTTCTGTAGGTCTTGAGGTGAAGGTAGGGATACTGCTTTCTGTAGGTATATAGGTGACAGTAGGGATAAAACTTTCTGTAGGTCTTGAGGTGACAGTAGGGATAAGGCTTCCTGTAGGTATGGAGGTGACAGCTGGGATAAGACGTTCTGTAGGTCTGGAGGTGACAGCAGGTATAAGGACTTCTGTAGGTCTTGAGGTGACAGCAGGTATAAGGCTTTCTGTAGGTCTTGAGGTGACAGTAGGGATAAGGCTTTCTGTAGGTCTTGAGGTGACAGCAGGGATACGGCATACTGTAGGTCTTGAGGTGACAGTAGATATAAGGCTTTCTGTAGGTATGTAGGTGACAGTAGGGATAAGGCTTTCTGTAGGTCTGGAGGTGACAGTAGAGATAAGGCTTTCTGTAGGTTTGGAGGTGACAGTAGAGATAAGGCTTTCTGTAGGTATGGAGGTGACAGTAGGGATAAGGCTTTCTGTAGGTCTTGAGGTGACAGTAGGGATAAGGCTTTCTGTAGGTCTTGAGGTGAAGGTAGGGATACTGCTTTCTGTAGGTATATAGGTGACAGTAGGGATAAAACTTTCTGTAGGTCTTGAGGTGACAGTAGGGATAAGGCTTCCTGTAGGTATGGAGGTGACAGCTGGGATAAGACGTTCTGTAGGTCTGAGGTGACAGCAGGTATAAGGACTTCTGTAGGTCTTGAGGTGACAGCAGGTATAAGGCTTTCTGTAGGTCTTGAGGTGACAGTAGGGATAAGGCTTTCTGTAGGTATTGAGGTGACAGCAGGGATAAGGCATACTGTAGGTCTTGAGGTGACAGTAGAGATAAGGCTTTCTGTAGGTATGGAGGTGACAGTAGGGATAAGGCTTTCTGTAGGTCTGGAGGTGTCAGTAGAGATAAGGCTTTCTGTAGGTATGTAGATGACAGTAGTGATAAGGTTTCTGTAGGTATGGAGGTGACAGTAGGGATAAGGCTTTCTGTAGGTCTTGAGGTGAAGGTAGGGATAAGGCTTTCTGTAGGTGTTGAGGTGACAGTAGGGATAAGGCTTTCTGTAGGTATTGGGGTGACAGCAGGGATAAGGCTTTCTGTAGGTCTTGAGGTGACAGTAGGGATAAGGCTTTCTGTAGGTATGGAGGTGACAGTAGGGATAAGGCTTTCTGTAGGTCTTGAGGTGACAGTAGGGATAAGGCTTTCTGTAGGTCTTGAGGTGAAGGTAGGGATACTGCTTTCTGTAGGTATATAGGTGACAGTAGGGATAAAACTTTCTGTAGGTCTTGAGGTGACAGTAGGGATAAGGCTTCCTGTAGGTATGGAGGTGACAGCTGGGATAAGACGTTCTGTAGGTCTGGAGGTGACAGCAGGTATAAGGACTTCTGTAGGTCTTGAGGTGACAGCAGGGATAAGGCTTTCTGTAGGTCTTGAGGTGACAGTAGGGATAAGGCTTTCTGTAGGTCTTGAGGTGACAGCAGGGATAAGGCATACTGTAGGTCTTGAGGTGACAGTAGAGATAAGGCTTTCTGTAGGTATGGAGGTGACAGTAGGGATAAGGCTTTCTGTAGGTCTGGAGGTGTCAGTAGAGATAAGGCTTTCTGTAGGTATGTAGATGACAGTAGTGATAAGGTTTCTGAAGGTATGGAGGTGACAGTAGGGATAAGGCTTTCTGTAGGTCTTGAGGTGAAGGTAGGGATAAGGCTTTCTGTAGGTGTTGAGGTGACAGTAGGGATAAGGCTTTCTGTAGGTATTGGGGTGACAGCAGGGATAAGGCTTTCTGTAGGTCTTGAGGTGACAGCAGGGATACGGCATACTGTAGGTCTTGAGGTGACAGTAGAGATAAGGCTTTCTGTAGGTGTTGAGGTGACAGTAGGGATAAGGCTTTCTGTAGGTATTGGGGTGAAGGTAGGGATACTGCTTTCTGTAGGTATATAGGTGACAATAGGGATAAAACTTTCTGTAGGTCTTTAGGTGACAGTCGGGATAAGGCTTCCTGTAGGTATGGAGGTGACAGCTGGGATAAGACGTTCTGTAGGTCTTGAGGTGTCAGCAGGGATAATGATTGCTTTCTGTAGGTATGGAGGTGACAGTAGTGATAAGGCATTCTGTAGGTATAGAGGTGACAGTAAGGATATGGCTTTCTGTAGGTCTTGAGGTGACAGCAGGGATAAGGCTTTCAGTAGGTATGGAGGTGACAGTAGGGATAAGGCTTTCTGTAGGTATGTAGGTGACAGTAGGGATAAGGCTTTCTGTAGGTCTGGAGGTGACAGTAGAGATAAGGCTTTCTGTAGGTCTGGAGGTGACAGTAGAGATAAGGCTTTCTGTAGGTATGGAGGTGACAGGAGGGATAAGGCTTTCTGTAGGTCTTGAGGTGACAGTAGGGATAAGGCTTTCTGTAGGTCTTGAGGTGAAGGTAGGGATACTGCTTTCTGTAGGTATATAGGTGACAATAGGGATAAAACTTTCTGTAGGTCTTTAGGTGACAGTCGGGATAAGGCTTCCTGTAGGTATGGAGGTGACAGCTGGGATAAGACGTTCTGTAGGTCTGGAGGTGACAGCAGGTATAAGGACTTCTGTAGGTCTTGAGGTGACAGCAGGGATAAGGCTTTCTGTAGGTCTTGAGGTGACAGTAGGGATAAGGCTTTCTGTAGGTCTTGAGGTGACAGCAGGGATACGGCATACTGTAGGTCTTGAGGTGACAGTAGAGATAAGGCTTTCTGTAGGTATGTAGGTGACAGTAGGGATAAGGCTTTCTGTAGATCTGGAGGTGACAGTAGAGATAAGGCTTTCTGTAGGTCTGGAGGTGACAGTAGAGATAAGGCTTTCTGTAGGTATGGAGGTGACAGTAGGGATAAGGCTTTCTGTAGGTATGGAGGTGACAGTAGGGATAAGGCTTTCTGTAGGTCTTGAGGTGAAGGTAGGGATACTGCTTTCTGTAGGTATATAGGTGACAGTAGGGATAAAACTTTCTGTAGGTTTTGAGGTGACAGTAGGGATAAGGCTTCCTGTAGGTATGGAGGTGACAGCTGGGATAAGACGTTCTGTAGGTCTGGAGGTGACAGCAGGTATAAGGACTTCTGTAGGTCTTGAGGTGACAGCAGGTATAAGGCTTTCTGTAGGTCTTGAGGTGAAGGTAGGGATAAGGCTTTCTGTAGGTGTTGAGGTGACAGTAGGGATAAGGCTTTCTGTAGGTATTGGGGTGACAGCAGGGATAAGGCTTTCTGTAAGTCTTGAGGTGTCAGCAGGGATAATGATTGCTTTCTGTAGGTATGGAGGTGACAGTAGGGATAAGGCTTTCTGTAGGTATGTAGATGACATTAGTGATAAGGCATTCTGCAGGTATAGAGGTGACAGTAAGGATATGGCTTTCTGTAGGTCTTGAGGTGACAGCAGGGATAAGGCTTTCAGTAGGTATGGAGTTGACAGTAGGGATAAGGCTTTCTGTAGGTATGTAGGTGACAGTAGGGATAAGGCTTTCTGTAGGTCTGGAGGTGACAGTAGAGGTAAGGCTTTCTGTAGGTCTGGAGGTGACAGTAGAGATAAGGCTTTCTGTAGGTATGGAGGTGACAGTAGGGATAAGGCTTTCTGTAGGTCTTGAGGTGACAGTAGGGATAAGGCTTTCTGTAGGTCTTGAGGTGAAGGTAGGGATACTGCTTTCTGTAGGTATATAGGTGACAATAGGGATAAAACTTTATGTAGGTCTTTAGGTGACAGTCGGGATAAGGCTTCCTGTAGATATGGAGGTGACAGCTGGGATAAGACGTTCTGTAGGTCTGGAGGTGACAGCAGGTATAAGGACTTCTGTAGGTCTTGAGGTGACAGCAGGGATAAGGCTTTCTGTAGGTCTTGAGGTGACAGTAGGGATAAGGCTTTCTGTAGGTCTTGAGGTGGCAGCAGGGATACGGCATACTGTAGGTCTTGAGGTGACAGTAGAGATAAGGCTTTCTGTAGGTATGGAGGTGACAGTAGGGATAAGGCTTTCTGTAGGTCTGGAGGTGACAGTAGAGATAAGGCTTTCTGTAGGTATGGAGGTGACAGTAGGGATAAGGCTTTCTGTTGGTATGTAGATGACAGTAGTGATAAAGCATTCTGTAGGTATAGTGGTGACAGTAAGGATATGGCTTTCTGTAGGTCTTGAGGTGACAGTAGGGATAAGGCTTTCTGTAGGTGTTGAGGTGACAGTAGGGATAAGGCTTTCTGTAGGTCTTGAGGTGACAGCAGGGAAAATGCTTTCTGTAGGTATGTAGGTGACAGTAGGGATAAGGCTTTCTTTAGGTCTTGAGGTGACAGTAGAGATAAGGCTTTCTGTAGGTATGTAGATGACAGTAGTGATAAGGCTTTCTGTAGGTATGGAGGTGACAGTAGGGATAAGGCTTTCTGTAGGTCTTGAGGTGAAGGTAGGGATAAGGCTTTCTGTAGGTGTTGAGGTGACAGTAGGGATAAGGCTTTCTGTAGGTATTGGGGTGACAGCAGGGATAAGGCTTTCTGTAGGTCTTGAGGTGACAGCAGGGATAATGCTTTCTGTAGGTATGGAGGTGACAGTAGGGATAAGGCTTTCTGTAGGTATGTAGATGACAATAGTGATAAGGCATTCTGTAGGTATAGAGGTGACAGTAAGGATAAGGCTTTCTATAGGTGTTGAGGTGACAGTAGGGATAAGGCTTTCTGTAGGTATTGGGGTGACAGCAGGGATAAGGCTTTCTGTAGGTCTTGAGGTGACAGCAGGGATACGGCATACTGTAGGTCTTGAGGTGACAGTAGAGATAAGGCTTTCTGTAGGTATGGAGGTGACAGTAGGGATAAGGCTTTCAGTAGGTCTTGAGGTGACAGTAGGGATTAGGCTTTCTGTAGGTATGTAGATGACAGTAGTGATAAGGCTTTCTGTAGGTATGGAGGTGACAGTAGGGATAAGGCTTTCTGTAGGTCTTGAGGTGAAGGTAGGGATAAGGCTTTCTGTAGGTGTTGAGGACAATAGGGATAAGGCTTTCTGTAGGTATTGGGGGTGACAGCAGGGATAAGGCTTTCTGTAGGTCTTGAGGTGACAGCAGGGATAATGCTTTCTGTAGGTATGGAGGTGACAGTAGGGATAAGGCTTTCTGTAGGTATGTAGATGACAATAGTGATAAGGCATTCTGTAGGTATAGAGGTAACAGTAAGGATATGGCTTTCTGTAGGTCTTGAGGTGACAGCAGGGATAAGGCTTTCAGTAGGTATGGAGGTGACAGTAGGGATAAGGCTTTCTGTAGGTATGGAGGTGACAGTAGGGATAAGGCTTTCTGTAGGTCTTGAGGTGAAGGTAGGGATAAGGCTTTCTGTAGGTGTTGAGGTGACAGTAGGGATAAGGCTTTCTGTAGGTGTTGAGGTGACAGTAGGGATAAGGCTTTCTGTAGGTGTTGAGGTGACAGTAGGGATAAGGCTTTCTGTAGGTATGTAGGTGACAGTAGGGATAAGGCTTTCTGTAGGTCTGGAGGTGACAGTAGAGATAAGGCTTTCTGTAGGTCTGGAGGTGACAGTAGAGATAAGGCTTTCTGTAGGTATAGAGGTGACAGTAAGGATATGGCTTTCTGTAGGTCTTGAGGTGACAGCAGGGATAAGGCTTTCAGTAGGTATGGAGGTGACAGTAGGGATAAGGCTTTCTGTAGGTATGGAGGTGACAGTAGGGATAAGGCTTTCTGTAGGTCTTGAGGTGAAGGTAGGGATAAGGCTTTCTGTAGGTGTTGAGGTGACAGTAGGGATAAGGCTTTCTGTAGGTGTTGAGGTGACAGTAGGGATAAGGCTTTCTGTAGGTGTTGAGGTGACAGTAGGGATAAGGCTTTCTGTAGGTATGTAGGTGACAGTAGGGATAAGGCTTTCTGTAGGTCTGGAGGTGACAGTAGAGATAAGGCTTTCTGTAGGTCTGGAGGTGACAGTAGAGATAAGGCTTTCTGTAGGTATGGAGGTGACAGTAGGGATAAGGCTTTCTGTAGGTCTTGAGGTGACAGTAGGGATAAGGCTTTCTGTAGGTCTTGAGGTGAAGGTAGGGATACTGCTTTCTGTAGGTATATACAGTGAGGGAAAAAAGTATTTGATCCCCTGCTGATTTTGTGCGTTTGCCCACTGACAAAGAAATGATCCGTCTATAATTTTAATGGTAGGTTTATTTGAACAATGAGAGACAGAATAACAACAAAAAAATCCAGAAAAACGCATGTCAAAAATGTAATAAATTGATTTGCATTTTAATGAGGGAAATAAGTATTTAACCCCCTCTCAATCAGAAAGATTTCTGGCTCCCAGGTGTCTTTTATACAGGTAACGAGCTGAGATTAGGAGCACACTCTTAAAGGGAATGCTCCTAATCTCAGTTTATTACCTGTATAAAAGACACCTGTCCACAGAAGCAATCAATCAATCAGATTCCAAAATCTCCACCATGGCCAAGACCAAAGAGCTCTCCAAGGATGTCAGGGACAAGATTGTAGACCTACACAAGGCTGGAATGGGCTACAAGACCATCGCCAAGCAGCTTGGTGAGAAGGTGACAACAGTTGGTGCGATTATTCGCAAATGGAAGAAACACAAAATAACTTTCCGTCTCCCTCGGCCTGGGGCTCCATGCAAGATTTCACCTCGTGGAGTTGCAATGATCATGAGAACGGTGAGGAATCAGCCCAGAACTACACGGGAGGATCTTGTCAATGATCTCAAGGCAGCTGGGACCATAGTCAACAATAAAATTATTGGTAACACACTACGCCGTGAAGGACTGAAATCCTGCAGTGCCCGCAATGTCCCCCTGCTCAAGAAAGCACATATACAGGCCCGTCTGAAGTTTGCCAATGAACATCTGAATGATTCAGAGGAGAACTGGGTGAAAGTGTTGTGGTCAGATGAGACCAAAGTCGAGCTCTTTGGCATCAACTCAACTCGCCGTGTTTGGAGGAGGAGGAATGCTGCCTATGACCCCAAGAACACCATCCCCACCGTCAAACATGGAGGTGGAAACATTATGCTTTGGGGATGTTTTTCTGCTAAGGGGACAGGACAACTTCACCGCATCAAAGGGACGATGGACGGGGCCATGTACTGTCAAATCTTGGGTGAGAACCTCCATCCTTCAGCCAGGGCATTGAAAATGGGTCGTGGATGGGTATTCCAGCATGACAATGACCCAAAACACACGGCCAAGGCAACAAAGGAGTGGCTCAAGAAGAAGCACATTAAGGTCCTGGAGTGGCCTAGCCAGTCTCCAGACCTTAATCCCATAGAAAATCTGTGGAGGGAGCTGAACGTTCGAGTTGCCAAATGTCAGCCTCAAAACCTTAATGACTTGGAGAAGATCTGCAAAGAGGAGTGGGACAAAATCCCTCCTGAGATGTGTGCAAACCTGGTGGCCAACTACAAGAAACGTCTGACCTCTGTGATTGCCAACAAGGGTCTTGCCACCAAGTGCTAAGTCATGTTTTGCAGAGGGGTCAAATACTTATTTCCATCATTAAAATGCAAATCAATTTATAACATTTTTGACATGCGTTTTTCTGGATTTTTTTGTTGTTATTCTGTCTCTCACTGTTCAAATAAACCTACCATTAAAATTATAGACTGATCATTTCTCTGTCAGTGGGCAAACGTACAAAATCATCAGGGGATCAAATACTTTTTTCCCTCACTGTAGGTGACAGTAGGGATAAAACTTTCTGTAGGTCTTGAGGTGACAGTCGGGATAAGGCTTCCTGTAGGTATGGAGGTGACAGCTGGGATAAGACGTTCTGTAGATCTGGAGGTAACAGCAGGTATAAGGATTTCTGTAGGTCTTGAGGTGACAGTAGGGATAAGGCTTTCTGTAGGTCTTGAGGTGACAGCAGGGATAAGGCTTTCTGTAGGTCTTGAGGTGACAGTAGGGATAAGGCTTTCTGTAGGTCTTGAGGTGACAGCAGGGATACGGCATACTGTAGGTCTTGAGGTGACAGTAGATATAAGGCTTTCTGTAGGTATGGAGGTGACAGTAGGGATACGGCTTTCTGTAGGTATGGAGGTGACAGTAGGGATAAGGCTTTCTGTAGGTATGTAGATGACAGCTGGGATAAGACATTCTGTAGGTCTGGAGGTGACAGCAGGTATAAGGACTTCTGTAGGTCTTGAGGTGACAGCAGGGATAAGGCTTTCTGTAGGTCTTGAGGTGACAGTAGGGATAAGGCTTTCTGTAGGTATTGGGGTGACAGTAGGGATAAGGCTTTCTGTAGGTCTTGAGGTGACAGCAGGGATAAGGCTTTCTGTAGGTATTGGGGTGACAGTAGGGATAAGGCTTTCTGTAGGTCTTGAGGTGACAGCAGGGATACGGCATACTGTAGGTCTTGAGGTGACAGTAGAGATAAGGCTTTCTGTAGGTATGGAGGTGACAGTAGGGATAAGGCTTTCTGTAGGTCTTGAGGTGACAGTAGGGATGAGGCTTTCTGTAGGACTTGAGGTGAAGGTAGGGACAAAGTTGCTTTGGATAAAACCGTATACTAAATGGCATTTATTATTATACACTGAACAAAAATATGATTGCAACATGTAACAATTTCAAAGATTGAGGTGACAGTAGGGATAAGGCTTTATGTAGGTCTTGAGGTGACAGCAGGGATACGGCATACTGTAGGTCTTGAGGTGACAGTAGATATAAGGCTTTCTGTAGGTATGGAGGTGACAGTAGGGATACGGCTTTCTGTAGGTATGGAGGTGACAGTAGGGATAAGGCTTTCTGTAGGTATGTAGATGACAGTAGTGATAAGGCGTTCTGTAGGTATAGAGGTGACAGTAAGGATATGGCTTTCTGTAGGTCTTGAGGTGACAGTAGGGATAAGGCTTTCTGTAGGTATGGAGGTGACAGTAGGGATAAGGCTTTCTGTAGGTCTTGAGGTGAAGGTAGGGATAAGGCTTTCTGTAGGTGTTGAGGTGACAGTAGGGATAAGGCTTTCTGTAGGTCTTGAGGTGACAGCAGGGAAAATGCTTTCTGTAGGTATGTAGGTGACAGTAGGGATAAGGCTTTCTGTAGGTCTGGAGGTGACAGTAGAGATAAGGCTTTCTGTAGGTATGGAGGTGGCAGTAGGGATAAGGCTTTCTGTAGGTCTGGAGGTGACAGTAGAGATAAGGCTTTCTGTAGGTCTTGAGGTGGCAGTAGGGATAAGGCTTTCTGTAGGTCTTGAGGTGACAGTAGGGATAAGGCTTCCTGTAGGTATGGAGGTGACAGCTGGGATAAGACGTTCTGTAGGTCTGGAGGTGACAGCAGGTATAAGGACTTCTGTAGGTCTTGAGGTGACAGCAGGGATAAGGCTTTCTGTAGGTCTTGAGGTGACAGTAGGGATAAGGCTTTCTGTAGGTCTTGAGGTGACAGCAGGGATACGGCATACTGTAGGTCTTGAGGTGACAGTAGAGATAAGGCTTTCTGTAGGTATGGAGGTGACAGTAGGGATAAGGCTTTCTGTAGGTCTTGAGGTGACAGTAGGGATGAGGCTTTCTGTAGGACTTGAGGTGAAGGTAGGGACAAAGTTGCTTTGGATAAAACCGTATACTAAATGGCATTTATTATTATACACTGAACAAAAATATGATTGCAACATGTAACAATTTCAAAGATTTTACTGAGTTACAGTTCATGTAAGTTAATCAGTCAATTTAAATTAATTAATTAAGCCCTAATCTATGTATTTCACATGATTGGGAATACAGATATGCATCTGTTGGTCATCAAAAGTTAGGGGCGTGGATCAGAAAACCAGTCAGTATCTGGTGTGACCAACTTTTGCCTCATGCAGCGCAACACATGTCCTTCGCAAAGAGTTGATCAGGCTGTTGATTGTAGCCTATGGAATGTTGTCCTACTCCTCTTCAATGGCTGTACGAAGTTGCTGGATATTGGCAGAAACTGGAACACGTTGATCCAGAGCATCCCAAACATGCTCAATGGGTTACATGCAGTATGCAGGCCATGGAAGAACTGGGAAATGTTCAGCTTCCAGGAATTGTGTACAGATCCCTGCGACATGGGGCCGTGCGTTATCATGCTGAAACATGAGGTGATGGCAGCAGATGAATGGCACAACAATGGGCCTCAGGATGTCGTCACGGTGTCTCTGTGCATTCAAATTGCCATCGATAAAATACAATTGTGTTTGTTGCCCATAGCTTATGCATGCCCATACCATATCCCCACCACCACTGTGAGGCAATCTGTTCACAACGTTGACATCAGAAAACCGCTCACCCATTTGCCCGGTACAGTTGAAACCGGGATTCATCCGTGAAGAGCACATTTTGAAGGAAGGAGGTCGAAGGAGGAGGTCGTCGGGTAAGCTTGGCGTCGGGTAAGCTTGGCTTTATACATAGCTTGGGCTTTGTCGAGTAAGGCTTAAACTATGTATTTAGATTTTAGTTAGGTATTGTAGGTAGTTATCGTGGGTTGTTGTATGTAATTATTGTAGGTTAGTATTGTAATCGGCTGTGCCCGGTGTAGCACGAAGCTAGCTAGCTAACCCACCACCTGGACTAGCTGGCGAGTAGCTATTAGCAACGGCATAGTTGTTTCACGCCTGAGAGTGCCTGTAATTACGCCAGCTGGCTGCCTACAATAATTACATACAATAATTGCCTACCATTCAGCTGTTTTCTAACCTCATTGTCTGAACCGTTAACGTTAGGTAGCAAGTGGCTACTGTGCTTCAAATTTAGCTAGCTTGTTGCTACCTGGATAGCTACTAGTAAACAATAGCTGGAACGACCTAGCGAACAGACGCGAACTGGCCGAGTCAATTCAGTGGCTAGCTTTGCACTTGGCTAGCTAACAGTAGCTGCTAGGGGTAAGTCATAATCTACATTTGTGTTTTGTTTTTTACATATTGGTAGCCCGAGTCGTTCAAGGAATTCGGGACATGGGTGACTAGTTAACGTTAGTTTGGCTCTCTCTGTGTGTTCGTGCCGTGAAAGGAGGGCTTCTTCTTTGTCTGAAAGCAATGGCTAGCTAGTTTGCTAACTATTCTAGCTAACTAACTGGCTGAATAAGTTGACGACGGACTCGCTCAAGCTGTCGGGACTAACCCACAACGTTAGACACGGACACAAACGATCTGCTTGCGTGTTGATACACTGGTGGTTTGTTGTGGCCGAGTTTTGGCGCTAAACCGTGTTGTTGGAGTCTGGCATGTTAGCTGGCTGTGGCGTCTTATGACTAGGTGCCCGGACGATTTTCATGGAATAATACTGTACCTAGTTAGCAAGCTGAATAATCTAAGTTAGTCTATTCCTAGAAAACATTGAACCGCTGTAGTTTACAACAATTATAATTTCTGAGGTGGAAGTTGGGAGAGTTATATTTGGGAGTTGTGGTGAGGGAGGCCCCGCTCTCTCCTTTCCCAGATGTTTAGTTCATTTCATTCCGATCTCCTCTGCATTATTGCAGCCATTTGCTGCAGCCTGTCAACTATGCCTCTGCCTATCCCTGTTCTCTCCTCTCCGCACAGGCTATACAAACGCCTCACACCGCGTGGCTGCTGCCTCTCTAACCTGGTGGTCCCTGCACGCACCACCCACGTGGAGTTCCAGGTCTCAGGCAGCCTCTGGAACTGCCGTTCTGCTGCCAACAAGGCAGAGTTCATCTCAGCCTATGCTACCCTCCAGTCCCTCGACTTCTTGGCGCTGACGGAAACATGGATTACCACTGAAAACACTGCTACTCCTACTGCTCTCTCCTCGTCTGACCATGTGTTCTCGCATACCCCGAGAGCATCTGGTCAGCGGGGTGGTGGCACAGGAATCCTCATCTCTCCCAAGTGGACATTCTCAATTTTTCCCCTGACCCATCTGTCTATCTCCTCATTTGAATTCCATGCTGTCACAGTCACTAGCCCATTTAAGCTTAATATCCTTGTCATCTATCGCCCTCCAGGTTCCCTTGGAGAGTTCATCAATGAGCTTGACGCCTTGATAAGTTCCTTTCCTGAGGATGGCTCACCCCTCACAGTTCTGGGGGATTTCAACCTCCCTACGTCTACATTTGACTCATTTCTCTCTGCCTCCTTCTTTCCACTCCTCTCCTCTTTTGACCTCACCCTCTCACCGTCCCCCCCTACTCACAAGGCAGGCAATACGCTTGACCTCATCTTTACTAGATGCTGTTGTTCTACTAATCTCACTGCAACTCCCCTCCATGTCTCCGACCACTACTTTGTATCCTTTTCTCTCTCGCTCTCCTCCAACACTACTCACTCTGCCCCTACACAGATGGTAATGCGCCGTCGCAACCTTCGCTCTCTCTCTCCCGCTACTCTCTCCTCTTCTATCCTATCATCTCTTCCCTCTGCTCAATCCTTCTCCCTCCAATCTCCTGATTCTGCCTCCTCAACCCTCCTCTCCTCCCTTTCTGCATCCTTTGACTCTCTATGTCCCCTATCCTCCCGGCCGGCTCGGTCCTCCCCTCCAGCTCCGTGGCTTGATGACTCATTGCGAGCTCACAGAACAGAGCTCCGGGCAGCTGAGCGGAAATGGAAGAAAACTAGACTCCCTGCGGACCTGGCATCTTTTCACTCCCTCCTCTCTACATTTTCTTCATCTGTTTCTGCTGCTAAGGCCACTTTCTACCACTCTAAATTCCAAGCATCTGCCTCTAACCCTAGGGAAGCTCTTTGCCACATTCTCCTCCCTGCTGAATCCCCCCCTCCTCCTCCCTCTCTGTGGATGACTTCATCAACCATTTTGAAAAGAAGGTTGACGACATCCGATCCTCGTTGTTAAGTCAAATGACACTGCTGGTCCTGCTCACACTGCCCTACCCTATGCTTTGACTTCTTTCTCCCCTCTCTCTCCAGATAAAATCTTGCGACTTGTGACGGCAGGCCGCCCAACAACCTGCCCGCTTGACCCTATCCCCTCCTCTCTTCTCCAGACCATCTCCGGTGACCTTCTCCCTTACCTCACCTCGCTGATCAACTCATCCTTGACCGCTGGCTATGTCCCTTCCGTCTTCAAGAGAGCGAGAGTTGCACCCCTTCTCAAAAAACCAACACTCGATCCCGCTGATGTCAACAACTATAGACCAGTATCCCTTCTTTCTTTTCTCTCCAAAACTATTGAGCGTGCCGTCTTTAGCCAACTCTCTTGCTATCTCTCTCAGAATGACCTTCTTGATCCAAACCAGTCAGGTTTCAAGACTGGTCATTCAACTGAGACTGCTCTTCTCTGTGTCACGGAGGCTCTCCGCACTGCTAAAGCTAACTCTCTCTCCTCTGCTCTTGTCCTTCTAGACCTGTCTGCTGCCTTTGATACTGTGAACCATCAGATCCTCCTCACAACCCTCTCCGAGCTGGGCATCTCCGGCGCGGCTCACTCTTGGATTGCATCCTACCTGACCGGTCGCTCTTACCAGGTGGCGTGGCGAGAAGCTGTCTCCGCACCACGTGCTCTCACCACTGGTGTCCCCCAGGGCTCAGTTCTAGGCCCTCTCCTATTCTCGCTATACACCAAGTCACTTGGCTCTGTCATATCCTCACATGGCCTCTCCTATCATTGCTACGCAGAAGACACACAACTAATATTCTCCTTTCCCCCTTCTGATAACCAGGTGGCAAATCGCATCTCTGCATGTCTGGCAGACATATCAGTATGGATGACGGATCACCACCTCAAGCTGAACCTTGGCAAGACGGAGCTGCTCTTCCTCCCGGGGAAGGACTGCCTGTTCCATGATCTCGCCATCACGGTTGACAACTCCGTTGTGTCCTCCTCCCAGAGTGCGAAATGGCCTTGGCGTGACCCTGGACAACACCCTGTCGTTCTCCGCTAACATCAAGGCGGTGACCCGATCCTGTAGGTTCATGCTCTACAACATTCGGAGAGTACGACCCTGCCTTACACAGGAAGCGGCACAGGTCCTAATCCAGGTACTTGTCATCTCCCGTCTGGATTACTGCAACTCGCTGTTGGCTGGGCTCCCTGCCTGTGCCATTACCCCTACAACTCATCCAGAATGCCGCAGCCCGTCTGGTGTTCAACCTTCCCAAGTTCTCTCACGTCACCCCGCTCCTCCGCACACTCCACTGGCTTCCAGTTGAAGCTCGCATCTGTTACAAGACCATGGTGCTTGCCTATGGAGCTGTGAGGGGAACGGCACCTCCGTACCTTCAGGCTCTGATCAGTCCCTACACCCAAACGAGGGCATTGCGTTCATCCACCTCTGGCCTGCTGGCTCCCCTACCTCTGCGGAAGCATACTTCCCGCTCAGCCCAGTCAAAACTGTTCGCTGCTCTGGCACCCCAATGGTGGAACAAGCTCCCTCACGACGCCAGGACAGCGGAGTCACTCACCACCTTCCGGAGACATTTGAAACCCCACCTCTTTAAGGAATACCTGGGATAGGATAAAGTAATCCTTCTACCCCCCCTTACCCCAACCCACCCCCCACCCAAAAAAATAAAAAATAAAAAATAAAAATAAAAAAAATAGACAAAAAGTAAAAATATATAAACAAACAATTTTTACAGTGGTTGTCCAGCTGGCTATAAGGTGAATGCACCAATTTGTAAGTCGCTCTGGATAAGAGCGTCTGCTAAATGACGTAAATGTAAATGTAAAAAAGCACACTTCTCCAGTGGCCATCGATGGTGAGCATTTGCCCACTGAAGTCGATTACGAAGCCAAACTGCAGTCAGGTCAAAACCATGGTGTACAGCAGTAGATATATAGGATGAGCCTTGACTAGAATACAGTATATATATATAAAGTTGGTAAAACAGTATGTAAACATTATTAAAGTGACCATTATTCAATGACTCCATGTACATAGGGCAGCAGTCTCTAAGGTGCAGGGTAGAGTACCGGGTGGAGGCCGGCTAGTAACAGTGACTAAGGTTCAGGGCAGGGTACTGGGCGGAGGCCGGCTAGTGGTGACTATTTAACAGTCTGATAGCCTGGCGATAGAAGCTGCTCTCGGTGCCAGCTTTGATGCACCTGTACTGTACTGTCTCCGCCTTCTAGATGGTAGCGCAGTACAACAGTTGTGTGCAGAACGGAATCTCAGAACGCACAACTCGTCAGAACTTGTCACGGATGGGCATATTGCAGCAGACGACCACACCTGATTCCACTCCTTTCAGCTAAAAGCAAGAAGAAGCGGCTCCAGTGGGCATGCAGTCCCCAACCATTGAGGAGTGGTCAGACGCATCCCGGTTCCTGTTGCGTCATGCTGATGGCAGAGTCAGGATCTGGCGTAAGCAGCATGAATCCATGGCCACATCCTGCCTGGTGTCAACGGTACAGGCTGGTGGCGGTGGTGGAATGGTGTGGGGAATGTTTTCCTGGCACACGTTAGGTCCCTTGATACCAATTGAGCAGCGGATCCCTCACCAATTGAGCAGCAGATCCCTCAATACCAAGGCAGTTATGGAATGAACTAATGAACTAATCACTGATCATAATCTTGATGTGATTGGCCTGACTGAAACATGGCTCAAGCCTGATGAATTGACTGTGTTAAATGAGGCCTCTCCTCCTGGTTATACTAGTGACCATATCCCCCTCGCATCCCACAAAGGCAGTGTTGCTAACATCTACGACAGCGAATTTCAATTTCCGAAAACAAAAAAGACTGCGTTTCGTCTTTTGAGCTTCTAGTCATGAAATCTATGCAGCCTACTCAATCCCTTTTTATAGCTACTGTTAACAGGCCTCCTGGGCCATATACAGAGTACCTCACTGAGTTCCCTGAATTCCTATCGGACCTTGTAGTCATGGCAGATAATATTTAAAAAATGAGTGACTGCTGTTTTCGACCCTCCCTCTCCCTCTCTCTCGCCCTCCCTCTCGCTCTCTCTACCTCTCTACCGCACCGGTTGTCTCGACCTCTGAATGCTCGGCTATGAAAAGCCAACTGACATTTACTCCTGAGGTGCTGACCTGTTGCACCCTTTACAACCACTGTGATTATTATTTGACCCTGCTGGTCATCTATGAACGTTTGAACATCTTGAAGAACAATCCGGCCTTAATGGCCATGTACTGTTATAATCTCCACCCGGCACAGCCAGAAGAGGACTGGCCACCCCTCAGAGCCTGGTTCCTCTCTAGGTTGCTTCCTAGGTTCCTGCCTTTCTATGGAGTTTTTCCTAGCCACTGTGCTTCTACTTCTGCATTATTTGCTGTTTGTGGTTTTAGGCTGGGTTTTTATATAAGCACATTGTGACATCTACTGATGTAAAAAGGGCTTTATAACTACATTTGATTGATTTGATTGATAAGTGAACCAATATATGAGAGCCTTCAGACAGGTTTAAACTAGTTTCCCCACTAATGTATGAAAATGTATGCACTCACTAACTGTAAGTCGCTCTGGATAAGAGCGTCTGCTAAATGACAAAAAATAAAAAAAATAAAAAAATGTAAGTTATTCGCCCAACCCTGTTTTATTTATTCTGTCTAAAAGGAAGGAAACGAATGCAGAGCATTTGTATTAATTTATTTTATACAATATTCCGCCACCAACCAGCCGTTATTCCCCAGCCAATCGCACACACGCGTTGTTCCCAAGCCAATCACACACACGCGTTGTTCCCCAGCCAATCGCGCACATGCGGGCGCACGAAAGAGTCACAGACAATGGAGTTTGGTTCTGCTAACGCAATGCAGCAGTGCTTCGACATTCACAGTCTGACGCTGGAAAAACACATTGAGTCCCAACAACCTGGCCTCAGCAGCCATTCATCAGGACCTGTCTGGTGTAGACCCACCCCTCCTCAGGACCTCTGAGCAGCAGTCTGGCAGGCAGGCAGGCAGGCAGGGAGACAGGCAGGCAGGGAGACAGGCAGGCAGGCAGGCAGGCAGGCAGGGAGACTGCAGGCAGGCAGGCAGGCAGGGAGACAGGCAGGCAGGGAGACAGGCAGGCAGGGAGACAGGCAGGCAGACAGGCAGGCAGGGAGACAGGCAGGCAGACAGGCAGGCAGGGAGACAGGCAGGCAGACAGGCAGGCAGGCAGGCAGGGAGACAGGCAGGGAGACAGGCAGGCAGGGAGGCAGGGAGACAGGCAGGGAGACAGGCAGGCAGACAGGCAGGCAGGCAGGCAGGCAGGGAGACAGGCAGGCAGGCAGGGAGACAGGCAGGGAGACAGGCAGGCAGGCAGGCAGGCAGGGAGACAGGCAGGCAGGCAGGGAGACAGGCAGGGAGACAGGCAGGCAGGGAGGCAGGGAGACAGGCAGGAGACAGGCAGACAGGCAGGCAGGCAGGCAGGCAGGCAGGCAGGCAGGGAGACAGGCAGGGAGACAGGCAGGCAGACAGGCAGGGAGACAGGCAGGCAGACAGGCAGGCAGGCAGGGAGACAGGCAGGCAGGCAGGCAGGGAGACAGGCAGGCAGGGAGACAGGCAGGCAGGCAGGCAGGGAGACAGGCAGGCAGGGAGACAGGCAGGCAGGCAGGCAGGGAGACAGGCAGGCAGGCAGGCAGGGAGACAGGCAGGCAGGGAGACAGGCCTGGGTGCGTCCCAAATGGAACCATATTACCTGGCCTGGTCAAAGTTAGGGAACTATACAGAGAATAGGGTGCCATTTGGGACTCAGACAAACTCTAGCCATTAGCCCTCAGACCATACATTTCCATTATTGCAGCAACAGCATCAATACTACTCTAGGTTTCAGTTTGTAAGGCAGGCCAATAACCTCACCATGCCAAGACGCTGCTGCAAATTTAATCTTCAAAATAAAACAATGTAAAACCTTGAAGCAGATGGGTTAGGGTTGTAACAGAGTAACTGCCATAAGCTGCCACACATCCTGTAACACATCCTGCAACACATCCTGCCACACATCATGCAACACATCATGCAACACAACATGCAACACATCATGCAACACATCATGCAACACATCCTGCAACACATCCTGCCACACATCATGCAACACATCATGCAACACATTCTGCAACACATCATGCAACACATCATGCAACACATCATGCAACACAACATGCAACACATCATGCAACACATCATGCAACACATCATGCAACACATCCTGCAACACATCCTGCCACACATCCTGCCACACATCCTGCCACACATCATGCAACACATCATGCAACACAACATGCAACACATCATGCAACACATCATGCAACACATCCTGCAACACATCCTGCCACACATCCTGCCACACATCATGCAACACATCATGCAACACATTCTGCAACACATCCTGTAACACATCCTGCAACACATCCTGCAACACATCCTGCAACACATCCTGCCACACATCCTGCAACACATCATGCAACACATCATGCAACACATCCTGCAACACATACTGCAACACATCATGCAACACAACATGCAACATATCATGCAACACATCATGCAACACATCATGCAACACAACATGCAACACATCACGCAACACAACATGCAACACATCATGCAACACATCATGCAACACAACATGCAACACATCACGCAACACATCATGCAACACATCATGCAACAATCATGCAGAAGATTTATTTTATACAACCAAATCTCTATTTTTTATGTAAATGGATTGTTACACAAGGGTCCAGACGCCTTTTTAGTGATTTCACATGTTTTTGAGAAACTTACCCCAAACAGCAAATCACTTCCTCATCCTCGTTGCGTAGTATGGGGGCCCCGAAGAAACATGAACAAAGGCTCCAAAACCACCCCCACATGTCCTTTAAGAAACGCTCTCAGTATAGTGATGCAGGTCTTTAGATGTTGTACACATGAAATTGTGTAATTCCAAACTTTATTCGCAATGTTATATTCCGTTTAGTGGTACCGAAACCTTCTGGACCAAAGTCTAATACTCCATCCACAGATATCTGGATAACGTTCTCAACATCGGAGACCACACCATAAAAATACTTTTCTATTTCTGACTTTGTTGTGATGTTGGGAAGGTGAGAGTGAATTCTGTGGGGAACAGTGATGGAGCATCAGGCTCAGTAATGTGAGGAGAGGATGAAACCTGTCAGTGACCCTATAGAGGAAAGGATGAGACCTGTCAGTGACCCTATAGAGGAAAGGCTGAGACCTGTCAGTGACCCTATAGAGGAAAGGCTGAGACCTGTCAGTGACCCTTTAGAGGAAAGGCTGAGACCTGTCAGTGACCCTATAGAGGAAAGGCTGAGACCTGTCAGTGACCCTTTAGAGGAAAGGCTGAGACCTGTCAGTGACCCTATAGAGGAAAGGCTGAGACCTGTCAGTGACCCTATAGAGGAAAGGCTGAGACCTGTCAGTGACCCTATAGAGGAAAGGCTGAGACCTGTCAGTGACCCTATAGAGGAAAGGCTGAGACCTGTCAGTGACCCTATAGAGGAAAGGCTGAGACCTGTCAGTGACCCTATAGAGGAAAGGCTGAGACCTGTCAGTGACCCTATAGAGGAAAGGCTGAGACCTGTCAGTGACCCTATAGAGGAAAGGCTGAGACCTGTCAGTGACCCTATAGAGGAAAGGCTGAGACCTGTCAGTGACCCTATAGAGGAAAGGCTGAGACCTGCCAGTGACCCTATAGAGGAAAGGCTGAGACCTGTCAGTGACCCTATAGAGGAAAGGCTGAGACCTGTCAGTGACCCTATAGAGGAAAGGCTGAGACCTGTCAGTGACCCTATAGAGGAAAGGCTGAGACCTGTCAGTGACCCTATAGAGGAAAGGCTGAGACCTGTCAGTGACCCTATAGAGGAAAGGCTGAGACCTGTCAGTGACCCTATAGAGGAAAGGCTGAGACCTGTCAGTGACCCTATAGAGGAAAGGCTGAGACCTGTCAGTGACCCTATAGAGGAAAGGCTGAGACCTGTCAGTGACCCTATAGAGGAAAGGCTGAGACCTGTCAGTGACCCTATAGAGGAAAGGCTGAGACCTGTCAGTGACCCTATAGAGGAAAGGCTGAGACCTGTCAGTGACCCTATAGAGGAAAGGCTGAGACCTGTCAGTGACCCTATAGAGGAAAGGCTGAGACCTGTCAGTGACCCTATAGAGGAAAGGCTGAGACCTGTCAGTGACCCTATAGAGGAAAGGCTGAGACCTGTCAGTGACCCTATAGAGGAAAGGCTGAGACCTGTCAGTGACCCTATAGAGGAGAGGCTGAGACCTGTCAGTGACCCTATAGAGGAAAGGCTGAGACCTGTCAGTGACCCTATAGAGGAAAGGCTGAGCCCTGTCAGTGACCCTATAGAGGAAAGGCTGAGACCTGTCAGTGACCCTATAGAGGAAAGGCTGTCAGTGGCCGTATAAGGAGTTTTGGCATAGCAGTCTGAGTTCCCTCAGAGATGTGTTCAGCTTCCTCTGAGCACCACAGTGTTCTCAGGAAGCATTAAAGTCTATGTGCTGCTGCTGTAGAGGGGAAATAGAGGGAAGCATTAAACTGTACTCTGCTGAAAGAGGGGCAGTAGAGGGAAGCATTAGAGGGCTTGTAGAGTGAAGCATTACAGGGGCAGTAGAGGGAAGCATTACAGGGGTTGTAGAGGGAAGCATTAATCTGTGGAAGCTTTAAACACCCTTATTAGAACCTCTCCGAGGAACAGCAGTAGCTAACAGCAGTAGCTAACAGCAGTAGCTAACAGCAGTAGCTAACAGCAGTAGCTAACAGCGTGAGCTAACAGCAGTAGCTAACAGCAGTAGCTAACAGCGTGGGCTAACAGCGTGGGCTAACAGCGTGGGCTAACAGCAGTAGCTAACAGCGTGGGCTAACAGCAGTAGCTAACAGCAGTAGCTAACTCCAGTAGCTAACAGCAGTAGCTAACAACGTGGGCTAACAGCAGTAGCTAACAGCGTGGGCTGGCTGGATGGGCTGGCTGGATGGGCTGGCTGGGTGGGCTGGCTGGGTGGGCTGGTTGGGTGGGCTGACTGGATGGGCTGACTGGATGGGCTGGCTGGATAGGCTATCTGGATGGGCTGACTGGGTGGGCTGGCTGGATGGGCTGACTGGGTGGGCTGGCTGGCTGGATGGGCTGACTAGTGGGCTGGCTGGATGGGCTGACTGGGTGGGCTGGCTGGATGGATGGGCTGGCTGGATGGGCTGGCTGGATGGGCTGGCTGGATGGGCTAACAGCGTGGGCTAACAGCTGTAGCTAACAGCGTGGGCTGACTGGATGGGCTGACTGGGTGGGCTGGCTGGATGGGCTGACTGGGTGGGTGGGCTGGCTGGGTGGGCTGGCTGGATGGGCTGACTAGTGGGCTGGCTGGATGGGCTGACTGGGTGGGCTGGCTGGATGGGCTGACTGGGTGGGCTGGCTGGATGGATGGGCTGGCTGGATGGGCTGGCTGGATGGGCTGGCTGGATGGGCTAACAGCGTGGGCTAACAGCTGTAGCTAACAGCGTGGGCTGACTGGATGGGCTGACTGGGTGGGCTGGCTGGATGGGCTGGCTGGATGGGCTGACTGGGTGGGCTGGCTGGATGGGCTAACAGCGTGGGCTAACAGCAGTAGCTAACAGCGTGGGCTGACTGGATGGGCTGGCTGGGTGATTCAGACTGGGCATGAGAGATGCTGCTTACACAACAGACCTCATTCAGTAGCAAGGAGCTGAGTCCTCTCAGCTCTCAGTACCAGGTACCAGACCTCAGTACCAGACCTCAGTACCAGGTACCAGACCTCAGTACCAGACCTCAGTACCAGACCTCAGTACCAGTTACCAGACCTCAGTACCAGACCTCAGTACCAGGTACCAGACCTCAGTACCAGGTACCAGACCTCAGTACCAGACCTCAGTACCAGGTACCAGACCTCAGTACCAGACCTCAGTACCAGGTACCAGACCTCAGTACCAGACCTCAGTACCAGGTACCAGACCTCAGTACCAGGTACCAGACCTCAGTACCAGACCTCAGTACCAGACCTCAGTACCAGGTCTCTTACACTAACATGGAGCTGAAACACACTTTGTCGTCTCCTATACCGTGGGTCTCCCATCCTCCTACATTTATCACGTCACTAGCCTCCATTGTAGAGATCCCATGTTACTGTGATATCTCTGGCCAGGGATATTGTGCCTACAGATCCCATGTTCCTGTGATATCTCTGGCCAGGGATATTGTGCCTACAGAGGGAGGGAGGAATGTATTAATACATTTAAACTCCATGACAACAGCCTTCTGCTCCTCTCAGCATTAAAACCCACACAGTTACAGGGAGAAATATACACAGTTACAGGGAGAAATATACACAGTTACAGGGAGAGATATATACACAGTTACAGGGAGAAATATACACAGTTACAGGGAGAGATATATGCACAGTTACAGGGAGATATATATACACAGTTACAGGGAGAGATATATGCACAGCTACAGGGAGATATATACACAGTTACAGGGAGATATATACACAGTTACAGGGAGATATATATACACAGCTACAGGGAGATATATACACAGTTACAGGGAGATATATATACAGTTACAGGGAGATATATACACAGTTACAGGGAGATATATACACAGTTACAGGGAGATATATACACAGCTACAGGGAGATATATACACAGTTACAGGGAGATATATACACAGTTACAGGGAGATATATACACAGTTACAGGGAGATATATACACAGTTACAGGGAGATATATACACAGTTACAGGGAGATATATATACAGTTACAGGGAGATATATACACAGTTACAGGGAGATATATATACACAGTTACAGGGAGATATATATACACAGTTACAGGGAGATATATACACAGTTACAGGGAGATATATACACAGTTACAGGGAGAAATATACACAGTTACAGGGAGATATATACACAGTTACAGGGAGATATATACACAGTTACAGGGAGATATATACACAGTTACAGGGAGATATATATACAGTTACAGGGAGATATATATACACAGTTACAGGGAGAGATATATACACAGCTACAGGGAGATATATATACACAGTTACAGGGAGATATATACACAGCTACAGGGAGATATATACACAGTTACAGGGAGATATATACACAGTTACAGGGAGATATATACACAGTTACAGGGAGATATATACACAGTTACAGGGAGATATATATACACAGTTACAGGGAGATATATACACAGCTACAGGGAGATATATACACAGTTACAGGGAGATATATATACACAGCTACAGGGAGATATATACACAGTTACAGGGAGATATATATACACAGTTACAGGGAGATATATACACAGTTACAGGGAGATATATACACAGTTACAGGGAGATATATACACAGTTACAGGGAGATATATATACACAGTTACAGGGAGATATATACACAGTTACAGGGAGATATATATACACAGTTACAGGGAGATATATACACAGTTACAGGGAGATATATACACAGTTACAGGGAGATATATACACAGTTACAGGGAGATATATACACAGATACAGGGAGATATATACACACTTACAGGGAGATATATATACACAGTTACAGGGAGATATATACACAGCTACAGGGAGATATATACACAGTTACAGGGAGAGTTTGGGTAGAGAGGTACAGTTGAAGTCAGAAGTTTACATACACCTTAGCCAAATACATTTAAACTCTGTTTTTCACAATTCCTGACATTTAATCCTAGTAAAAATTCCCTGTCTTAGGTCAAGTTAGGATCACCACTTTATTTTAAGAATGTGAAATGTCAGAATAATAGTAGAGAGAATGATTTATTTCAGCTTTTATTTATTTCATCACATTCCCAGTGGGTCAGAAGTTTACATACACTCAATTAGTATTTGGTAGCATTGCCTTTAAATTGTTTAACTTGGGTCAAACGTTTCGGGTAGCCTTCCACAAGCTTCTCACAATACGTTGGGTGAATTTTGGCCCATTTATCATGACAGAGCTGATGTAACTGAGTCAGGTTTGTAGGCCTCCTTGCTCGCACACGCTTTTTCAGTTCTGCCCACACATTTTCTATAGGATTGAGGTCAGGGCTTTGTGATGGCCACTCCACAACTTTGTTGTCCTTCAGCCATTTTGCCACAACTTTGGAAGTATGCTTGGGGTCATTGTCCATTTGGAAGACCCATTTGCGACCAAGCTTTAACTTCCTGACTGATGTCTTGAGACGTTGCTTCAATATATACACATAATTTTCCAACCTCATAATGCCATCTATTTTGTGAAGTGCACCAGTCCCTCCTGCAGCAAAGCACCCCCACAGCATGATGCTGCCACCCCCGTGCTTCATGGTTGGGATGGTGTTCTTCGGCTTGCAAGAACCCCCTTTTTCCTCCAAACATAACAATGGTCATTATGGCCAAACAGTTCTATTTTTGTTTCATCAGACCAGAGGACATTTCTCCAAAAAGTACAATCTTTGTCCCCATGTGCAGTTGCAAACCGTAGTCTGGCTTTTTTATGGCGGTTTTGGAGCAGTGGCTTCTTCTTTGCTGAGCGGCCTTTCAGGTTATGTCGATATAGGACTCGTTTTACTGTGGATATAGATACGTTTGTACCTGTTTCCTCAAGCATCTTCACAAGGTCCTTTGCTGTTGCTCTGGGATTGATTTGCACTTCTCGCACCAAAGTACGTTCATCTCTAGGAGACAAGAACGCGTCTCCTTCCTGAACGGTATGACGGCTGCGTGGTCCCAAGGTGTTTATACTTGCGTACAATTGTTTGTACAGATGGACGTGGTACCTTCAGGCATTTGGAAATTGCTCCCAAAGATGAACCAGACTTGTGGAGGTCTACAATTTATTTTCTGAGATCTTGGCTGATTTCTTTTGATTTCCCCATGATGTCAAGCAAAGAGGCACTGAGTTTGAAGGTAGGCCTTGAAATACATCCACAGGTACACCTCCAATTGACTCAAATTATGTCAATTAGCCTATCAGAAGCTTCTAAAGCCATGACATCATTTTCTGGAATTTTCCAAGCTGTTTAAAGGCACAGTCAACTAAGTGTATGTAAACTTCTGACCCACTGGAATTGTGATACAGTGAATTATAAGTGAAATAATCTGTCTGTAAACAATTGTTGGAAAAATTACTTGTGTCATGCACAAAGTAGATGTCCTAACCGACTTGCCAAAACGATAGTTTGTTAACAAGAAATTTGTGGTGTGGTTGAAAAACGAGTTTTAATGACTCCAACCAAAGTGTATGTAAACTTCTGACTATATACAGGGACAGAGATACCTCATGATTCCAACTGGCTGGTTGAAAGCATAATAACACCTCCCTTTTTCTATCCACTTCTCTCCACTTTATCCAAAATAAATCCAACATCAACAAAACAAATCAAAAGTCACAAATAGCTTTTTCAATCAATCCAATTAATCCCTTATCTCTTGTGGGATTTCAGACAACAAATTAAGATTATTACATTTATTAAGATTTAAAATCCAATAAATCAAGACTGTAAACATTTGTGGTGTCACGTTCGTTCATAGACGGGTCAGACCAAGGCGCAGCGTGATATGCATACATGTTTATTTGGAACGAATAAACAACGACAAAACAACAAACTAAACGAAACGAAACGTGAAGTCCAAGGTACACAAACAACATACCTCAACACGGAACAAGATCCCACAACTCAATAGTGCCCATAGGCTGCCTAAGTATGGTCCCCAATCAGAGGCAACGAGCGACAGCTGCCTCTGATTGGGAACCACACCGGCCAACATAGAAATACACATACTAGAATATAAACATAGATCTATACCACATAGAAAATCACACCCTGACTCAACATATAAGTGTCCTCTGAGTCAGGGCGTGACAGTACCCCCCCCCCAAAGGTGCGGACTCCGACCGCACAACATAAACATAACAGGGTAGGGGCCGGGTGGGCATTCCGCCTCGGAGGCGGATCCGGCTCAGGGCGTGATAACCTCTCACTCTTCGTCTCCCTGACAACAGAAGAGTGGTGTTCTATCTGTTCCAACAGCCCAATACCCGGATACCGATGGTGGTTTACATGGCAACCACTTTCACCACGGTGACCTAGCGTTTGTTGGACTCATCAGCTGCTATCTGCGTGGCACACATGACACTCTCTAATAAGGGAGAGGACTTTGTCTGTTGTGTTTGAGTCTAAATGACCCTTAGTCTAAAAAGGTCTTCAGACCATAAAATATATTCCCATATCCATGCACCGATATGGGGGCTGGAATTACTTGTGTCTGTCGCTCCTCCTAACTCCTTGGGAGGGAGGGTGAACAACCAGTTTGTCATACCTAAGGTAGGCTATGTCACCTCATTCTCTTGCAGCCTTCATAGCTGGTATTAGTTCCTTTCTTCTTTGACGGACTGCATCAGAGAAATCCTCATTGATGAAGATGTAGGACCCTTTAAGGCATTTGGCTTTTTCACGGACTGCAAGCTTATCCTTGAACCTGAGGGATTTCCCTACAATTGGCCTGGGTCTGGTTCCATTGGCGCCACCATTTGGCACCACCATTTGGTACCACCATTGGCACCACTGGTGTCCCCTGGTTTCCCAGACCTGTCAGCATGTTCCAGCTCAACCTGTTGATCCGATTGTAGCTTCTCAGAAAACAGCTTTCGAACTTTGTCCTCTGATTTCAACCCGTCTCACTTTGGCACTCCTGGATACCATCTATTACAATATTATTTATCTTCGATTGTCCATCCAGGTAATCAGCCTTCCCAGACATGTTCTGGAGGCCCTCCCTGACTGTGGTGATTTAATTCCGCGTAGAGGAACAATTTCTGGAAAGTGTATCCTGTGTGGTCTTCAATACATCCACATCCTTCTGTGTGAACTGAAGGCTTGTTTTAATGTCTTGTACATCTTTGGTCAGGTCAGGTCATCCAGCCAGTTGTTGGTAGACTCCATGATAATTTGAATGAAGCTTTTAAAGTTGTTTTCCTGCTGAAGTATCATTTCCTTGTAAAAATACTTTCTGCTTCTCCAAGAGTCCACGTACCCGCCCAGCAGAGATGTGATCCTCGTCTTTTTTCGGAGGCATGGTAGTACTAATAGTAGGGCGAGCCCCACTATTCACTCCGTAAAATGAGAGACGCCGGCAGGAGGAAACTCTAGAAATCAGTAGTCCTAAGCCCGGGACAAATAGAATTGCGGCCCTAGCCACAAGGGCTAACAGCTTAGCGGGCTTGGTATCCGGCAGTAGTAGACCAGGTTGCCTAGCTTGATAGCTAGCAGCTAGGCTAGCTGCTTCGCCAATGTAGTACCACCTTGTTTGAGCAAGGATCCCGGGACATATATCAGCGGTCCCAGCGGTAACGCCAACTGCGTCGCAAGATCCAGATATGAATAGGAAAATTATTATAAACTTCAGTTGTGTAGGGGGGTATACAGAAGATAGCCCTTTTTGGTAGAAGACCAAGTCCATATTATGGCAAGAACAACTCAAATAAGCAAAGAGAAACGACAGTCCATCATTACTTTCAGACATGAAGGTCAGTCAATACGGAACATTTCAAAACTTTGAACGTTTCTTCAAGTACAGTCGCAAAATCCATCAAGCGCTACGATGAAACTGTCTCTCATGAGGACCGCCACAGGAATGGAAGACCCAGAGTTACCTCTGCTGCAGAGGATAAGTTCATCAGAGTTACCAGCCTCAGAAATTGCAGCCCAAATAAATGCTTCACAGAGTTCAAGTAATAGACACATCTCAACATCAACTGTTCAGAGGAGACTGTGTGAATCAGGCCTTCATGGTCGAATTGCTGCAAAGAAACGACTACTAAAGGACACCAATAATAAGAAGAGACTTGCTTGGGTCAAGAAACACGAGCAATGGACATTAGACCGGTGGAAATGTGTCCTTTGGTCTGGAGTCCAAATTGGAGATTTTTGGTTCCAACCGCTGTGTCTTTATGAGACGCGGTGTGGGTGAACGGATGATCTCCGCATGTGTATTTCCCACCATAAAGCATGGAGGAGGAGGTGTTATGGTGTGGGGGTGCTTTGCTGGTGACACTGTCTGGGATTTATTTAGAATTCAAGGCACACTTAACCAGCATGGCTACCACAGCATTCTGCAGTGATACGCCATCCCATCTGGTTTAGGCTTAACAGGACTATCATTGTTTTTTCAACAGGACAATGACCCAAAACATACCTCCAGGCTGTGTAAGAGCTATTTTACCAAGAAGGAGATTGATGGAGTGCTGCATCAGATGACCTGGCCTCCACAATCCCCCGACCTCAACCAAATTGAGATGGTTTGGAATGAGTCATACCGCAGAGTGAAGGAAAAGCAGCCAACAAGCGCTCAGCATATGTGGGAACTCCTTCAAGACTGTTGGAAAAGCATTCCAGGTGAAGCTAGTTGAGAGAATGCCAAGAGTGTGCAAAGCTGTCATCAAGGCAAAGGATGGCTATTTGAAGAATCTAATTTGTTTAACACTTTTTTTGGTTACTACATGATTCCATATGTGTTATTTCATAGTTTTGATGTCTTCACTATTATTCTACAATGTAGAAAATAGTAAAAATTAAGAAAAACCCATAAATGAGTAGGTGTTCTAAAACTTTTGACCGGTAGTGTATATTGCATGAATACTATAAATATCAGAATAGGTACTCAAGACTTAAAGCCTAGAGCTGTAACCAGTGGAACACTGAATAACGGCAGTGTTATCATGAAAATACTTTATCTAGTGTTTACTGTGAAGTTACCAAGCCTGAAATAACTGTGGCTAGAGTTTTGCTGTAAAAGTTACCACCAAGCCATGTTTAAAAATGGATGTTGTTTTACGATTAAATACCGACGCTGTTAAAAAAAACCTCACAAAAACAACCTTGGCCTTCCTTCGCAAAAAAAAACATTGATGTATGTCTACTAAAATATACAGGAAAAGCATTAATCTGCAAGTTCTGAAAACATGAAATGCACTAATGTACAAGGATCTCCCTTTTAAGCATTTAGCTAACTCTGCAAAAAAGAGCTTGAGTCAGGTTGAACCATTAAAGGACTAATACATTTTAGAACTGACCTGGGACCTGCAGTATTGTCTGGCTAAATAATTGACAATAATAGCATTTTCTAAACCTTTTTGTGCTGTCAGAGTCTGAACTGGTCACTGAATAGACATTTTATTGGAGTTAAAAGGTATACTTCAATGTTTTGCCTCTGCTAGGTGGCTGAAACTTGGCCGCAAGTGGATCTTCCAGCAAGACAATAACCCCAAGCACACATCAAAATCCACAAAGAAATAGTTAATTGGCAACTTAATCAATCAATCAAATCATCTAAGCCTCCAGACTTGAACTCAATGAAAACCTGTGGTTTGAATTGAAGAGGGCAGTCCATGAGCGTTGACAAAGGATATCAAGGATCTGGAAGGATTCTGTATGGAGGAATCATCTAAGATCCCTCCCAACGTGTTCTCCAACAACTCCTAAAACATTTTAGAAAAAGGCTCAGTGCCGTTATCCTCGCAAGGTGAGGTATTGAAAGGAAGGCAACTGAAAACAGGGGTGTCAATCATTTTGACCTCTACCTTTTGAGAACAAATAGTATTACTTGTTAAACAAAATCTCTTTGTATTAGTATGAAATAATATAATTTCCCCAATTTTCTTTAGCATACACTATAGCTCAGTATTTGAGCTATTTATTTTATAGTAATTTTTGCTCATTTTGGTTCGTGTTTGTATTTCCGCTAGATAGGCCAGCTGCAAAGTCAGAAGTGGCTTATTAGTACACATTCATGAAAACAAAAATGGGCTTTTTGGTCTTAATTTAAGGATAGGGTTAGCAATGTGGTTAAGTTTATGGTTAAGGTTAGGGTTAGGCATTAGGGTTAGCAGTGTGGTTAAGGTTAGGGTTAGGCATTAGGGTTAGCAGTGTGGTTAAGGTTAGGGTTAGGCATTAGGGTTAGCAGTGTGGTTAAGGTTAGGGTTAGGCATTAGGGTTAGGCATTAGGGTTAGGCATTAGGGTTAGGCATTAGGGTTAGCAGTGTGGTTAAGTTTATGGTTAAGGTTAGGGTTAGGCATTAGGGTTAGCAGTGTGGTTAAGTTTATGGTGAAGGATAGGGTTAGGCATTAGGGTTAACAGTGTGGTTAAGTTTATGGTTAAGGTTAGGGTTAGGCATTAGGGTTAGCAATGTGGTTCATGTTAAGATTAAGGTTAGGTTTGAAATCTGATTTTCTGACTTTGTGGCTGTGCCAGCTAGTGACCACTCTGCAGAGCTGCCTCCAGTATATGAGCCAACTCAATGAATGCCAACCTGCTAATATCAGCGTTTATTAATACACTGTGCTTTGTAGGAGACTGAGACCTTATGGAGTAAGTAGACAGTAAGCGGGATACTTAGTGTGTCCTCAAAGAGTAGACAGTAAGCTGGATACTTAGTGTGTCCTCAAAGAGTAGACAGTAAGCAGGATACTTAGATTGTCCTCAACAGTGGTGTAAAGTACTTCAGTAAAAATACTTTAAAGTACTACTTAAGTAGTTTTTTTGGGTATCTGTACTTTACTATTTATATTTTTGACAACTTTTACTTTTACTTCACTACATTCCTAAAGAAAATAATGTACTTTTTACTCCATACATTTTCCCTGACACCCAAAAGTACTCGTTACATTTTGAATGCTTAGCAGGACAGGACAATTGTCTAATTCACACACTTATCAAGAGAACATCCCTGGTCATCCCTACTGCCTCTGATCTGGCGGACTCACTAAACACATGCTTCATTTGTAAATTATGTCTGAGTGTTGGAGTGTGCCCCTCGCTATCAGTAAATAAATAAAAAAAACAAGAAAATTGTTCCGTCTGGTTTGCTTATTTATATCAGTGCAGTAGCTGAAGGTTCATTGACCTGTAGAGAAGGTTTTCATAGAGGACCACACCTGGCATAGTGACAACATCATCACCCCTCACTGTCTCACAGAACCATCTGAAACCACTGGCCTCCACACTGACACACACACACACACACACACACACACACACACACACACACACACACCTACCTCTAACCTTGATTCTAACCCTAAACCTAATTGTAACCCTAACCATAAACCTAACCCCTAAGCCTAAAATTGCATTTGTGCTCATGGGGACCGGCAACATGTCCCCACTTGTCAGAATGTTCCTTGTTTTACTATCCTTGTGAGGACTTCTGGGACCCAAAAGGATAGTTAACACACACACACACACACACACACACACACACACACACACACACACACACACACACACACACACACAGATGCCGCTGACAACACAAATGCCACTGACAACGCAGATGCCACTGACAACGCAGATGACACTGACAACACTGACAACACAGATATCACTGACAACACTGACAACACAGATGACACTGACAACACAGACGACACAGATGCCACTGACAACACAGATGACACTGACAACACAGATGACACAGATGCCGCTGACAACACAGATGACACTGACAACACAGATGACACTGACAACACAGATGACACTGACAACACAAATGCCACTGACAACGCAGATGACACTGACAACACATATATCACTGACAACACTGACAACACAGATGACACTGACAACACAGATGACACTGACAACACAGATGACACTGACAACACAGATGACACTGACAACACAGATGCCACTGACAACGCAGATGACACTGACAACACTGACAACACAGATATCACTGACAACACTGACAACACAGATGACACTGACAACACAGACGACACAGATGCCACTGACAACACAGATGACACTGACAACACAGATGACACAGATGCCGCTGACAACACAGATGACACTGACAACACAGATGACACTGACAACACAGATGCCACTGACAACACAAATGCCACTGACAACGCAGATGACACTGACAACACTGACAACACATATATCACTGACAACACTGACAACACAGATGACACTGACAACACAGATGACACTGACAACACAGATGACACTGACAACACTGACAACACAGATGACACTGACAACACAGATGCCACTGATAACACAGATGCCACTGATAACACAGATGCCACTGACAACACAGATGCCACTGATAACACAGATGCCACTGACAACACAGATGCCACTGACAACACAGATGCCACTGACAACACAGATGACACTGACAACACAGATGACACTGACAACACAGATGACACTGACAACACAGATGACACTGATAACACAGATGACACTGATGACACTGACAACACAGCCACCATGTCACATTGAGTGTTAGAGCTGTGGCCAGATGGGACTTGGAGAGGTTACGTCCCAAATAGCACCCTATTCCAACATAGTGCATTACTTTAATGATTTAAATAGTTTTTTTTCCGTCATCAATCTACACACAATACCCCATAATGACAAAGCGAAAACAGGTTTTTAGACATTTTTGCTCATTTATTAAAAATAAAAAACGGAAATACCTTATTTACATAAGTATTCAGACCCTTTGCTATGAGACTCGAAATTGAGCTCAGGTGCATCCTGTTTCTATTGATCATCCTTGAGATGTACAGTCTGAGTTTGTCAGAGCATCTTTGCTTATTGGTGAACAGCGGAGTTCATATTGACTTCGAGGCCAGCCAGCAGGGCCACCGGAAAACGTGTGGCGAGGAGGCATTAGCCACAGCAATATTCAATCTGGGCCACACCACTTTTGATTTAGTTTAATAAATATATATCGAAGCAAAACGTCATAGAGAGGGACAAAGTGCTGTTTTTTTATACCGATTTGCCTCATGATTTGTCAACTCATTCTCAATTTCTCTGTCCTTCACATCAGATTGCTGCTGCAGGCTCTTTGCGTGTCTTGACCTATCAGATTAACAGAATAGCAGGTCGTGCGGACAGGACAAAACACACAACGCACAAAGCTCAAGGCATGCTCTCCACTTTCCTTTTATTTTTATTTAGCGAGCGTAATAGCACATCACTCCCGACAGACACAAGCAAAAACTCTTGCATAAAAGTAGCAGCCTGTACCACTACAGACTAGCGATCTGACATGCTGTATTGCAGGGATCATCAACTTCATCCAACCGCGGGTCGATATTGACCACATCAAGCCCAAACAAATATAATATTTGACTAAAACGTAATAATATCAAACCTTGCTTACATTTCTTTACGATCACGTGTCTCTCTATTATGTGTGGGAATACTTGGGAACAGATTTCTTAAATTAAAAATCACTTGGAGCTGATTTCCTGCTGTTTTTACAGTCTTTTAGGTCCAACAATGAAAATGTGAAAAAAATATATACAGTGTAAAAAAAACATTTTAATCAAGGATCTCTGTACTTTGCTGCGTTCATCTTTCCCTCGATCCTAGTCTCCCAGTCTCTGCCGCTGAAAAATATCCCCACAGCATGATGCTGCCACCACCATGCTTCACCGTAGGGATGGTGCCAGGTTTCCTCCAGACGTGACGCTTGGCATTCAGGCCAAAGAGTTCAGTCTTGGTTTCATCAGACCAGAGAATCTTGTTTGTCATGGTCTTAGAGTCCTTTAGGCAAACTCCAAGCAGGCTGTCATGTGCCTTTTACTGAGGAGTGGCTTCTGTCTGGCCACTCTACCATAAAGGCCTGATTGGTCTAGGAAGAGTTTCTGTGGTTCCATTTACATTTTAGTCATTTATCAGACACTCTTATCCAGAGCAACTTACAGTTAGTTAGTGCATACATTATTTTTATTTTTTCATACTGGCCCCCCCGAGGGAATCAAACCCACAACCCTGGCGTTGCAAACGCCATGCTCTACCAACTGAGCTACATCCCTGCCGGCCATTCCCTCCCCTAGACGACGCTGGGCCAATTGTGCGCCGCCCCATGGGTCTCCTGGTCGCGGCCGGCTACGACAGAGCCTGGATTCGAACCAGGTTCTCTAGTGACACAGCTAGAACTGCGATGCAGTGCCTTAGACCACTGCGCCACGCGGGAGACGAGTTCCAAACCTCTTCCATTTAAGATCTGTGTTATGTTGTGTGTAACGGATGAGTCAATTGTGACAGGTGGTAGCCTATGTGTGTATCCCAAATGGCACCCTATTCCCTATATATAGTGCACCATTTTTTGACCAGAGCTCTGTGGGCCATGGTGAAAAGTGCAATATAAAGGAATAGCCTGCCATTTGTGATGCATCCTAGATCTCAACGAGCAGTACAAGGGGACTCTGTGCTAGATGGGGAGCCATCGTACTGACTGGGCTCTTTAAAGATCATATCTGCGAGCACAGACGTGGCATCTGGTAGCATCACATTGCAAAGCTACAGACGAACGGACAGATAGAACAGTGTGTAGCAGAGTAGAGGCCAATAGCCTAGCGCTCCTCCACACCACCGTGCTAATAAATAGAGAAGAGAACATACGAATGAGGAGGTGATGAAACCAATTACCTGTCAAATCAAATCCACACCGTCAGAAGATAGTTGAGGAGGTAATGTTGGAATAATGCGTTTATTAAGCTGCGTCTGTGTCACAGTTGATGTTTCCGTCCCACTTCCTCGCCCCAAAAACCTGGGCTTGAACCAGGGACCCGTTGAATGACGGGACGGACCAAGGCGCAGCGTGATATACGTACATGTTTATTCAACTAAATAAACACACGACAAAACAAGAAACGAAACGACACGTGAAGTCCTAAGGTAGATACAACAAACCTTAACAAGATCCCACAACTCAATAGTGCCAATAGGCTGCCTAAGTATGATCCCCAATCAGAGACAACGAGCTACAGCTGCCTCTGATTGGGAACCACTCCCGGCCAAACATAGAAATACCCATCCTAGATAAACCACATAGAATATACACAAACAAAGAATATGCACACCCTGACTCAACATATACGAGTCCCCTGAGTCAGGGCGTGACCCTCTGAACACATCGACAGCAGTCACCCTCGAAGCGTCGTTGCCCGTTGCTGCGCAAAAGCCGCGGCCCCTCGCAGAGCAAAGGGAAACAACTACTTCAAGGTCTCAGAGCGAGTGACGTCACCGATTTAAACGCTACTAGCGCGCAACACTTTTTAAAACATTTTTAGTCATTTAGCAGACGCTCTTAGCCAGAGCGACTTACAGTTAGCGAGTGCATACATTTTCATACTGGTCCCCCATGTGGGAAACGAACCCACAAACCTGACATTGCAAGTGCCATGCTCTACCAACTGAGCTACAGGGGAATACCACTAACTAGCAAACCATTTCACACTGGTTACATCTCCAGACCATGTCATAATCCATCAGATTTTAACAGACTGACATTTAACTGGTTATTAAACAGTCATGAAATCCTGAAATTATTATTTGAAATCCTGAACATGTAAGTGGATATAGTTTCATTTGAATGACTTTAGTTGATAAAGGTAATGTTGTGTGGGCCAGACAGACAGAGAAGTGGCTCAGATTAGAGACCATCTAAACCCCTATACATACTCCATTAGTTTAGAGGACTAATGTGTTTATATGAGTGACTCTGGAAAGGACGGAGCTGTTGGTCTGATTCCAGGAACACCATACAGAGTCATTTCACAGCTCTGAGAGAGTAAACCATGCTTAGATGACCACTCCCTCTGCTAATGGAAACCAGTATTTGTCACATAATTTGTTTGGAAATTAGGGATGATCTTGATTTAAACAAAGGGATTTCTCACCCAAAGTGTCTAAAACCAAATAAAAAAACGTGGTTTTGAGTTGCTGAACCTGAACATGTAATGTAATTGGTTTTCTAGATCAACCTAGAGTTGCTGAAAGCGTAGTGGGTTCATATGTCGTTTCTGAAAGGCTGTCAGAGAACAAACGGGTGGGAAATTATTTTATTTTATTTTTGATGTGTTGATAATAATCACATGATCTTATCATTGATAATAATCACATTATCTTCAGTCAGGGAAAACCAAAGCACGGTGCAATGAGATCTAGAGCAGAGCGATGCACCCACATGCTCCCACATCCAGCGAGCGCAGCACCCTTTATACCAGGAGCGCAGCACCCTTTATACCGGGAGCGCAGCACCCTTTATACCAGGAGCGCAGCACCCTTTATACCGGGAGCGCAGCACCCTTTATACCGGGAGCGCAGCACCCTTTATACCAGGAGCGCAGCACCCTTTATACCGGGAGCGCAGCACCCTTTATACCGGGAGCGCAGCACCCTTTATACCAGGAGCGCAGCACCCTTTATACCAGGAGCGCAGGACCCTTTATACCAGGAGCGCAGCACCCTTTATACCAGGATTATTCATCTGGAGAAGATGTTCTGATGTGTAGGCTGACAGACAGGCAGACAGACAGGCAGACAGAAACAGACAGGCAGACAGAAACAGAGAGAGAGGCTCTGCCATAGAACCTGAGGCTGAGTCCCAACTGGCATCCTATTGCCTATATAGTGCAGTACTTTGGAACAGGGCCCTCATCAAAAGCGTTGCGCTGTATAGAGAATAGGGTACCATTTGTAAAGGTCTTTTCTCAGGATAGAGGATGTTCTGTGTCTTAACTGTCTCAACACAAGTGATGATGTAATTACATTGGAATCCTCTCTCTATCTCACCATCTCTCTCACTCTCTCTCTCTCTCTCTCTCTCTCTCTCTCTCTCTCTCTCCCTCTCTCTCTGTCTCTCTCTCTCTCCCTCTCTCTCTCTCTCTCTCTCTCTCCTTCCTCTCTCTCCCCCCTCTCTCTGTCTCTCTCTCTCCCTCTCTCTCTCCCCCCTCTCTCTCTCTCTCTCTCTCTCTCTCTCCCCCCCTCTCTCTCTCTCTCTCTCTCTCTCTCTCCCCCCCTCTCTCTCTCTCTCTCTCTCTCTCTCCCTCTCTCTCTCTCTCTCTCTCTCTCTCTCTCTCTCTCTCTCTCTCTCTCTCTCTCTCTCTCTCTCTCTCTCTCTCATAGAAAGGAAGTTTAGTGTCTGTTTTCTGGTATCCATGTCTGTGTCACTGTGTTTCAGGGTTCACAGGGATGCTGTCTGTAGTCTTCTAATCTGCCTGAGGGGAGGTAGCACCACTACACAGCATCACTGCAGCACAGCCATTACCATGAGTCCTTCCTCCCCAATGAAGGTGTCACCAACCTCCTCTGTACTGTAGGGAATGAACACTAACACACAGGCACACAAGCACACTAACACACACAACACACACACACACTGCTCATTCTTACTCATGACACCATAAAGCCTAAATATAATTGCCACTGGTCTGATGACACCGTATTTGAGATAATTAGGTTGATATGCCTTGAAGTCAATATAATAAGATACAGTTACTTTGGATACACTTTGCTGTGATAGGGGTTTTCTCAACCCACTGTGATTGTATTCACCGGGACACTGGGACACTCAGCTGCTGACCGCAAAGTAAAGGATGTCTAGTCAGCAGAATTATTGGGAAACCTGCTCAATTTGATGCCACCTTTTTCAATCATTGTTTTGGGGCAAATAAACCAGCGCCAACAAAGACGATCGTCTAGTTTCCCCGTTAACCCTCCAGTCTCTCTCCATTCTCCAACTGAGTGGTAATTATGGTGTACACGCGGAGGTGATGTCCCTCAACTTTAATTCCAAATATTCACAGTTGAGTTTTTAAAAAAAGTCTGAGATCAGCGGAGGAACAAACCCAAAACTCTCCTACGCATCAGAACAGTGTGGTAAGACACTGTAGCTATCTACGCTCCAATGGTTGTGCAGCAAAGTGTTGCAGTGCTGCTGTAGTGTAGGCTACACCACTGAGATGTAGTGGGATGTAGAGGCACTAGAGAGAGAGAAAAAAAAAAAGTGTTGGTTCGCTAAAGGACGGAATAGTCATTGCGAACGCAGACAGACACCGGGTAGCTACGACGGGGAACGGGCGGGGGGGGACTTCACAGGCGTACTGATAGAGGCGATACACTGGGCTACAGCGTCGTATGTTGATAACACATCTATTAATAAGAAATAGGGAGGAGATATGGTGAGAGAAGTGTTTCAGGATGCGGAGGGGTTTTTCAATCATGTGTGAGTTCATTGGTGAGCGGCAGAAGAGGGGGAGGACAATAGAATGCGAGGTCCGTGCAGTAGACTATCGGCCAGCCAGCCAGCCAGCCAGGCTAGAATAGATTTCTCAAGAAGAAAGCACTCTTTCCAGTTGCGGTAGCCTACAGACTGTCAACCTTGCAGGATTTGCTTTCCAGTACACATGGAATACTGTGCTTATCAATAACGCATCCACAACGATACAGGTAGAGATTAATTTATTATGACATTCAACGAAAATGTATATTTTCTCTCCTCAACTCTGAGTGCAATGGAATCCTCCTTGCTTTAATTTACTGTAATGCAGTTTCTGTTATTTGGGGGGAATCTCTAAAAGGATTCAAACAAAAGGCTTTTGAACAATGGTATGAATGCAAATATTTTATTTCATATTTATTAGCCAGTTTTCATGTATGATTTCCATAGATTGTATAGCTTAGTAGCCCACTAACCTACTGTTTGGCAATGGGAGGGCAGCTGTAATGACATAATGCCAAGCTACAGTGATTTAATTTACCATGCATCCCCCACAATGCAAGAGTTTTGATTGGAAGTACTGTAGCCTACAGTCATAATGTGTGTTATGATGACATGGAATAATAATTCACTACAGAAATACAATGGCAGCAAATGGCATCACTAACAATCTATACAACCCAGTGACAATGCTGGTCCTAATAATACAACAATAAAAAATAAAATAATAATAATAATAATAATAATAACTAGATGGTCATTTTCGATGAAGAAACATTGTGTGACTTGCTTCAGCTCTTTGAAAGTATTTTTGTGGCGGTGGATCGGATAGCCTGAACAATGTTGGTTTGGTGTCTCTAGCTTGAACGGTTCATGGGTTACTGTTGGTGGGTTATTTTATGCTAATTTCTGCAAATGTATATAGTTATAGTTGATAAAAGTTTAAAGAAATTGAAGTTAGTATAGCCTGAACATGTGAAAGTTGTTTTGGTGAATCTAGCTTGAACAGTTTAAGAGTTACTGTTGGTGAGTTATTTTTTGCAGATTTATTCAAATGTGTATAGTTATAGTCAATAAAGATTCTAAAGAATTTTAGACTGAATGTTTTAAAGTTGGTCTTGTAGCTTAATTGACCAAAGGAGCAGGACCATTTCGAATTGCTATGTCTGTATTTCTATGGTTCTCATTTAAACCCATGTTTAATTTATGCAAATAGTTTTTGTCTAACTTGGTCAGAATTTCCGTTTGTAAAGAGTTTGGGGGAAAATTGTTAATATGGTTACTAAAACAGCTGTATCGTTAGATTTGTAGCAGATATTTTTTGTTCCGATTCCAGATTTGAATAGCAGAAAAATAGAGGAAGTACGCACTAACTTTAACTTGTTGGGAAAGGGGTCCAAATTTCAGTTTTTTATTTTAAAAAAAGTTCGAGGAAATGTCATTGTCGCAGTTAGTAAAACAGCTGTATCGTTTGATCGGTCTGAGATATATTTGTTCCAATTTCAGATTTGAATAGCAGAGAAGTAGAGGAAGATTTCAAACGGTCTACATTTTTTGTCTAACTTGTTGGGAATGTTGGAAAAGGTAGCTGATTTGTGTTAAAAAGTTGCATTGTTGCGTTCACTGTGAATGGAATGTTGGAAGTCATGATGTCACAATGGAAGCTTTACAATGTTGAAGACATCCCATGAAAGAGGATGAAGTTGAAAAAGTATAATACAAATGTAACAGTATAAAAAAAGTATAGTGTATGCAAAGCACACTATTCCAGACCAGTCCACACGTTTTAAAGTTTGAACGGTATTTCTAGCTTTAACGGCGTAAGAGGAGTAACGTTGTAAAGAATAGTAATAACTATAAGTCTGAAATAAGTGGTCCAATATTGAAAGTGTTGCTGCTGCAACAAGCCACACTAAGAAAACCGTTTGTCTTTGTAACTGCTAAGGCTAAACAATTAGTTTTTTATATTAAACGGTTGTCTTTACGCACGCAATTCGAGCCATTAACGCATTCCATTGAATTCACGTTACAGCTTGTGTGGGCTGATGATGTCACGACTTTCCATAAAGCAATACAGCATATGTATAAAACTGACTTTCCACCTTTTATACTCTTCTGATATCCTTGGATGTTTCTGTGTGTTTTCAGGCATGGGTGAAGGGATGCGCTGCGGCTGCGCTATGTCGAACCTCTTGATCTTTGTCTTTTTAGTGAGCATGACCTGCCGTTTGAGGTAAGCCACTAACATTCACAAACTATCTTTTCATGTTATGGATATTGGTATATAGAGACATTTTACTTTATTTTATTATGACATTAAAGTTATATTAATCTATTTCAATCGGGTAGCCAATTCTACCCATTTCTCTCTAACTGTTCGCTACTCTACTGTTCCCCTGTAGCCTGTTCCCCCTGCAGCCTTGTACCCAGTCAACTATTCTGTCACTATACTGTCCTGTTCATCCCCTGCAGCCTTTCCCAGACCCCTGCAGGAACCCCTGCAGAACCGCTAAAAGAGGCAGAGCTAAATGACAACATCACCATCTTTACCCGGATACTGGACAGACTGCTGGACGGCTATGACAACAGACTGCGTCCTGGACTGGGAGGTAGGGACCTATCCAGACCTCGCATGTCTCCCAAACGGCACCCTATTCGGGGGCATAAACGGGCCCATATCTGGTCAAAAGTAGTGCACTATATAGGGAAAAGGGTGGGGGGGCATACATACAGTGTGGACATGTAAACTGACTCTTTCTCCATAGTGTTTCCTCGCCTTGTTAAGTTAAGAATCATAATTGTTTTATGACATAACGAAGTAGAATTCTTTCAACAGAGGAGATTAATAAAGGACATATCTTCCCTCCAGTACAACCTCTGTATCCATGTATCCTTAGTAAGAGATCATAGAGAAGAGAGAATGGCACTATGTCAGTCTTCTAGTTGTCTATTATAGAGGGGGATGTGCCTGTATTCATAGACCATGGTAAACAGAGGTCTCTGACAAAGACATTTACATTTTAGTCATTTTGCAGACGCTCTTATCCAGAGCGACTTACAGTTAGTGCATACATTATTTCAAAAAAATAATCATACCCCCCGTGGGAATCGAACCCACAACCCTGGCGTTGCAAACACCATGCTCTACCAACTGAGCTACATCCCCTGCCGGCCATTCCCTCCCCTAGACGACGCTGGGCCAATTGTGCGCCGCCCCATGGGTCTCCCGGTGGCGGCAGGCTACGACAGTGCCTGGATTCGAACCAGCCTTAGACCACTGCGCCACTCGGGAGTACATTATCATTGTAATGGCTAGGAGAGCTAATGGGCGACTGACCTTGTGAGAGAGGGAGAGAGAGAGAGAGAGAGAGAGAGAGAGAGAGAGAGAGAGAGAGAGAGAGAGAGAGAGAGAGAGAGAGAGAGAGAGAGAGAGAGAGAGAGAGAGAGAGAGAGAGAGAGAGAGAGAGAGAGAGAGAGAGAGAGAGAGAGAGAGAGAGAGAGAGAGAGAGAGAGAGAGAGAGAGAGAGAGAGAGAGAGAGAGAGAGAGAGAGAGAGAGAGAGAGAGAGAGAGATGAGTGAGTGGTGAGTGAGTGAGTGGTGAGTGGTGAGTGAGTGAGTGAGTGAGTGAGTAGGGAGTGAGTGAGTGAGTGAGTGAGTGAGTGAGTGAGTGAGCACTCCTTTCAGAAATACCAGGGTCTTTGTTCTCAAAGGACAGAGGCCAACTTTTCAATTCCTCTTACAGAAAATAAATATAATGATTGCGAATACACTGCTTGTGTGAAGAAGAAAAAATATATATTTTAAAGGTTCAATGCAGAATTCAGTCAATCCATGATGTTTGAATAGAAAAAGAGGAAGTTTTTTTGCAGTGAAATAAAGGAAAATGATGACATCTTGAACTGCCTGCCTCTCTGAGCAACTCCCACCCTCTCTGGATGGGATTTATTTTCTACAGAGAAGGTGACAGAGATCAAGACCAACATATTTGTGACCAGCTTCGGTCCCGTTTCTGATACTGAAATGGTAAGGACTTCTTCTCGATTAATTCTGCTCTTAATAGAAACTGAAACAGCTTCCATCTTCCGCTGCTACTTATGTATAATTGAACATATTTTGTAGATATTTTTTTTTTAACATAAAAATTTAGCAAAACATTTACTCATTTCATCTATTTGTAAAATTACGATTTGTTTTGTCTGTATTAATGTCTTGGGGCCGTTTTCCCAGACACAGACTAAGCCTGGACTAAGAACTCAATGCATTTTAGGATTAGGCTTTAATCTGTGTCTGGGGAAACTGCCCCGTAATGTCACGATGTACATCCAACGACGCCCTGGTACTTATCATATTGCCAACTGAACCCCTGTCTTGTCCTGTCTGCCCTCTTTGACCCTTGACCTCCAGGAGTACACCATAGACGTGTTCTTCAGGCAGAGCTGGAAGGATGAGCGTCTGCGTTTCCAGGGTCCCATGGAGATGCTACCTCTGAACAACCTCCTGGCGTCCAACATCTGGACGCCAGACACCTTCTTCCTCAACGGGAAGAAATCTATCGCCCACAACATGACCACACCCAACAAACTGCTACGACTGAAAGATGACGGGACACTGCTCTACACCATGAGGTCAGTGAGACCCTCAGCAGGGTTTTTTTTTTTTATGCCACTGTAGATTTCAGGTCAACGCTCCCACTATCCCACTAAACACTGGTGCTATGAGTGCACAGGGTTTTTGCCTTATTTAATTCGAACACGTGTATCAACAGTCATAAGATAACTTTTCATTTCAACTCTCATGAACGTAGATGTATGCTCATTCAAAGCTAGATCTAAATTTGAGACCCTGCTCACCATAAACAAACAATAATGCAAAATAATCAACAATAAACATGAGATTCCTGGTCAGTCGATGCTAGAAGGTCATGTAACGTTGTCATAGAGATGACTTTGAATCATTCCACTGTAGAACTAAATGCCATAGGAGTTCTACAGTGTCTATTGAATCTCTTACTGGTTTGTTATATGCAGTTTGTTAACTTGTTATATAGCTAGTTACAGTAAATATACAGTATAGCTATACTCTATCTCTACATCATTATTCAGTTATAATAGAGTGATACTGTCATTAATAGGAGAGACTCAAACATCAAACAGTACGTATAGCAGCCCCTGGAGATCTGACTGGTAGACCCCTGCTGTAGGAATACATCCTATAATACTCCCACATACACACACACACACACACACACACACACACACACACACACACACGCGCGCGCGCGCACATCGAGGCTCCATTCAGCTCTGAGGGTTACTCTGTCCCATTCCTCTGCATGTGGGTCAGATGAACTGGAAAGTGGACAGTCAGAAGTCTGTGTTTGTCTTGACCCGTTGCTCTGCGGTAGTGGAGGAAGACAGGCCAGGCAAAAGGACTGTGCCCCAAATGGCACCCTATTCCCTACAAAAGTGCACTATCACTACTTTTGACCAGAGCCCGACTATAGGGAATAGGGTGCGATTTGGGAAGCTGCCAGGGTCTCCCTCCTCCTGCCCTCCTCTCTCTCTCTCTCTCTCTCTCTCTCTCTCTCTCTCTCTCTCTCTCTCTCTCTCTCTCTCTCTCTCTCTCTCTCTCTCTGTCTCTCTCTCTCTCTCTCTCTCTCTGTCTCTGTCTCTCTCTCTCTCTCTCTCTCTCTCTCTCTCTCTCTCTCTCTGTCTCTGTCTCGCTCTCTGTCTCTCTGTCTCTCTCTCTGTCTCTCTCTCTCTCTCTCTCTCTCTAGATAATAAATAAAAGTGAAATAAACAATAAATATTAACAGTAAACATTAAACTCAGAAGTTCCAAAAGAATAATGACATTTCAAATGTCATATTATGTCTATATACAGTGTTGTAACAATGTGCAAATAGTTCAAGTACAAATGGGAAAATAAATAAACATAAATATGGGTTGTATTTACAATGGTGTTTGTTCTTCACTGGTTGCCCTTTTCTTGTGGCAACAGGTCACAAATCTTGCTGCTGTGATTGCACACTGTGGTTTTTCACCCAGTAGATATGGGAGTTTATCCAAATTGGATTTGTTTTCAAATTCTTTGTGGGTCTGTGTAATCTGAGGGAAATATGTGTCTCTAATATGGTCATACATTTGGCAGGAAGTTAGGAAGTGCAGCTCAGTTTCCACCTCATTTTGTGGGCAGTGTACACATAGCCTGTCTTCTCTTGAGAGCCAGGTCTGCCTACGATGGCCTTTCTCAATAGCAAGGCTATGCTCACTGAGTCTGTACATAGTCAAGGATTCTCTTAATGTAGGGTCAGTCACAGTGGTCAGGTATTGTGCCAATGTGTGCTCTCTGTTTAGGGCCAGATAGCATTCCGATTTGCTCTGTTTTTTTGTTGATTCTTTCCAGCGTGTCAAATAGTTATCTTTTTGCTTTCTCATAATTTGGTTGGGTCTAATTGTGTTGCTGTCCTGGGGCTCTGTGGGGTCTGTTTGTGTTTGTGAACAGAGCCCCAGAACCAGCTGGCTGAGGGGACTGTTCTCCAGGTTAATCTCTCTGTAGGTGAGGGCTTTGTGGGGGAATGTGTGGGAATCGCTTCCATTTAGGTGGTTGTAGAATTTAACGGCTCTTTTCTGGATTTTGATAACTAGCGGATATAGTCCTAATTCTGCTCTGCATGCCTTGTTTGAGGTTTTGTGTTGTACACTAAGTATATTTTTGCTGAATTCTGCATGCAGAGTCTCAAATGGGTGTTTGTCCCATTGTGTGAATTCTTGGTTTGTGAGTGGACCCCAGACCTCATAACCATAGACGACAATGGGTTCTATAACTGATTCAAGTAATTTTAGCCAGATCCTAATATGTTCCTTTTGATGGCGTAGAAGGCCCTTCTTGCCTTGTCTCGTTCACAGCCTTGTGGAAGTCACCTGTGGTGTTGATCTTTAGGCCGAGGTAGATGTAGTTCTTTGTGTGCTCTAGGGCAACAGTGTCTAGATGGAATTTACTGGATCTTTTTTGGAACACCATTATTTATGTCTTACTGAGATTCACTGTCAGGGCCCCGGTCAACTCCATCTCTCCCCCCTCGCTCTCTCTCTCTACAACTTCACCTCTCCCCCCTTGCTCTCTCTCTCTACAACTTCACCTCTCCCCCTCGCTCTCTCTCTCTACAACTCCATCTCTCCCCCCTCGCTCTCTCTCTCTCCCTCTCTCTACCACTTTATCTACCCCCCCTCTCTCTCTCTCTCGCTCTCTCTCTTTATCTCTGGAGTGTCTGCCTCATTAACCACTGTACTACAACGGCACAACGGCACAGAGACATAGAAAAATAAAAATAAACTGCTCCTACTACAACCCTGCTGCTGTTTGTTTTTTTGGGGGGGTAGATCAGCTTTAATATTTCAGATAGATTGTAACTTCCATCAATGTAATTTTCTCGCAAATATATATATACAGTGGGGAGAACAAGTATTTGATACACTGCCGATTTTGCAGGTTTTCCTACTTACAAAGCATGTAGAGGTCTGTCATTTTTTTATCATAGGTACACTTAAACTGTGAGAGATGGAATCTAAAACAAAAATCCAGAAAATCACATTGTATGATTTTTAAGTAATTAATTTGCATTTTATTGCATGACATAAGTATTTGATACATCAGAAAAGCAGAACTTAATATTTGGTACAGAAACCTTTGTTTGCAATTACAGAGATCATACGTTTCCTGTAGGTCTTGACCAGGTTTGCACACACTGCAGCAGGGATTTTGGCCCACTCCTCCATACAGACCTTCTCCAGATCCTTCAGGTTTCGGGGCTGTCGCTGGGCAATACGGACTTTCAGCTCCCTCCAAAGATTGAAGTGTACCTATGATAAAAATTACAGACCTCTACATGCTTTGTAAGTAGGAAAACCTGCAAAATCGGCAGTGTATCAAATACTTGTTCTCCCCACTGTACATACATACAGTGAGGGAAAACAGTATTTGATCCCCTTCTGATTTGTACGTTTGCCCACTGACAAAGAAATGATCAGTCTATAATTGTAATGGTAGGTTTATTTGAACAGTGAGAGACAGAATAACAACAAAAAAATCCAGAAAAACGCATGTCAAAAATGTTATAAATTGATTTGCATTTTAATGAGGGAAATAAGTATTTGACCCCCTCTCAATCAGAAAGATTTCTGGCTCCCAGGTGTCTTTTATACAGGTAACGAGCTGAGATTAGGAGCACACTCTTAAAGGGAGTGCTCCTAATCTCAGTTTGTTACCTGTATAAAAGACACCTGTCCACAGAAGCAATCAATCAATCAGATTCCAAACTCTCCACCATGGCCAAGACCAAAGAGCTCTCCAAGGATGTCAGGGACAAGATTGTAGACCTACACAAGGCTGGAATGGGCTACAAGACCATCGCCAAGCAGCTTGGTGAGAAGGTGACAACAGTTGGTGCGATTATTCACAAATGCAAGAAACACAAAAGAACTGTCAGTCTCCCTCGGCCTGGGGTTCCCATGCAATATCTCACCTCGTGGAGTTGCAATGATCATGAGAATGGTGAGGAATCAGCCCAGAACTACATGAGAGGATCTTGTCAATGATCTCAAGGCAGCTGGGACCATAGTCACCAAGAAAACAATTGGTAACACACTACGCTGTGAAGGACTGAAATCCTGCAGCGCCTGCAAGGTCCCCCTGCTCAAGAAAGCACATATACATGCCCGTCTGAAGTTTGCCGAAGTTTCATTACTTTCCAACCCCACCACCCCTTCCCCAATTGGAGTAAACTAGTGAACAACAACGCTTAGGCCTCTACTTCCAACCCATACATACTATATACATTTTATGGACACAGTCAAATTCTACAATAATTATATTTTGTTTGATTTTACTCCTGAACTTCCTCCGATCATTTTCATGATGTCCATCCGGTTTGCTTCTATATGCCATATCTTTCTAACTGTGCTCTTTCACAAAAGCTCTCAACCTATAACCTATATACTTACTATGGACACAGTATGCTTTACATTAGTTATCCTGTTGTTATTAGTTGTTGTTATTAGTCCCATCCTTCAACTCCATTCAACACCACCCATCTATCTCTTAACACCATCCATATTGGATTTCTATTTGCCATATATTTTTCAACTGTACTGTGATGTTTTACAAAAGTTCTGAACCTTTCTATTCTCATTGTTTCTACAGATCGTAAATTGAATATAAACATTTTTGCTAAAGGTATTATTATATTATTGATCGATTGACTATGACTTTTCAGATCACCCAGGTAGTGCTATCTGCAGGGTTAGCTCCAGGTAAATATTGCAATCCTTTAGCCATTCCTGGACCTGTGTCCAAAAAAAAGCTACAAATGAACAGTACCAAAACAAATGATCTAATGATTCTGTCTCTTCGCAGAGAAATCTGCAGAGCTGGGAAGATTGCATCCCCCATATAAATAACATTCTATTGGTAGCAAGAATTTTATATAATAATTTAAATTGAAAAATACTAAGTTTTGAATCCGTCGTCGTTTTGCGTATCAATTCATAAACACTATGACATGGAATCGGTAAGTCAAAAATCTCTTCCCAACTATTTTGCAATCTATATGGGACGGCTGTCAATCCTTTGGTCCTTAAATGAAACTGGTATACTTTTTAATTTATCACAAATTTCTTTAACCAATTATATTATTTAATGCAGGGCCAACAGACAAGTTCCTTACTTTTTCCCCCTTCAACTTTCCCTTTCCATTTTTGCGGTAATGCTGCAATTATTTGGTTGTAATTTTGGGTAGAGCAGACATTTCCATATGTTATTGTTAGCTGCAAGTGCAACGTAACTCCACCAGTCCTACCGATAATATCATTTACGAAGATTATACCTTTTTTAAACATTTTGTCAAAAAAAAGAAGTTTTTTTTATCAATTAGTATATTTGAGTTTTAACTTAAAATTGCAACCAACGTTCTATGGCTTGTTTTAGAAATAGTGATATTTGGGAGATTATTTCCTTTTCAAATAACTTAAAGTGAGAGGTTGTAATCTGAATAAAGGGGAAAAGGCCATTGTTGAACATTGGGTGAGACAATCTTACTAATTTGCTAGAGAACCAGTTTGGATTTAAGTATAACTTTTGTATGACTAAAGTTTTTAGTGAAAGTTCTAATGCTTTAATATTTAATAATTTCTGTCCTCCGAATTGATATTAATTATATAAATAGGCCCATTTAATTTTGTCTGACTTGCCGTTCCAAATAAAATTGAATATTTGTTTCTCATATAATTTAAAAGACTGTTTGCTAGGCATAGGCAAGACCATAAGCAAATAGGTACAGTGGGGAAAAATAGTATTTAGTCAGCCACCAATTGTGCAAGTTCTCCCACTTAAAAAGATGAGAGAGGCCTGTAATATTCATCATAGGTACACGTCAACTATGACAGACAAATTGAGATTTTTTTTCTCCAGAAAATCACATTGTAGGATTTTTAATGAATTTATTTGCAAATTATGGTGGAAAATAAGTATTTGGTCACCTTCAAACAAGAAAGATTTCTGGCTCTCACAGACCTGTAACTTCTTCTTTAAGAGGCTCCTCTGTCCTCCACTTGTTACCTGTATTAATGGCACCTGTTTGAACTTGTTATCAGTATAAAAGACACCTGTCCACAACCTCAAACAGTCACACTCCAAACTCCACTATGGCCAAGACCAAAGAGCTGTCAAAGGACACCAGAAACAAAATTGTAGACCTGCACCAGGCTGGGAAGACTGAATCTGCAATAGGTAAGCAGCTTGGTTTGAAGAAATCAACTGTGGGAGCAATTATTAGGAAATGGAAGACATACAAGACCACTGATAATCTCCCTCGATCTGGGGCTCCACGCAAGATCTCACCCCGTGGGGTCAAAATGATCACAAGAACGGTGAGCAAAAATCCCAGAACCACACAGGGGGACCTAGTGAATGACCTGCAGAGAGCTGGGACCAAAGTAACAAAGCCTACCATCAGTAACACACTACGCCGCCAGGGACTCAATTCCTGCAGTGCGAGATGTGTCCCCCTGCTTAAGCCAGTACATGTCCAGGCCCGTCTGAAGTTTGCTAGCGTGCATTTGGATGATCCAGAAGAGGATTGGGAGAATGTCATATGGTCAGATGAAACAAAAATATAACTTTTTGGTAAAAACTCAACTCGTCGTGTTTGGAGGACAAAGAATGCTGAGTTGCATCCAAAGAACACCATACCTACTGTGAAGCATGGGGGTGAGTGAAAACCTCCTTCCATCAGCAAGGGCATTGAAGATGAAACGTGGCTGGGTCTTTCAGCATGACAATGATCCCAAACACACCGCCCGGTCAACGAAGGAGTGGCTTCGTAAGAAGCATTTCAAGGTCCTGGAGTGGCCTAGCCAGTCTCCAGATCTCAACCTCATAGAAAATCTTTGGAGGGAGTTGAAAGTCTGTGTTGCCCAGCGACAGCCCCAAAACATCACTGCTCTAGAGGAGATCTGCATGGAGGAATGGGCCAAAATTCCAGCAACAGTGTGTGAAAACCTTGTGAAGACTTACAGAAAACGTTTGACCTGTGTCATTGTCAACAAAGGGTATATAACAAAGTATTGAGAAACTTTTGTTATTGACCAAATACTTATCTTCCACCGTAATTTGCAAATAAATTCATTAAAAATCCTACAATGTGATTTTCTGGAAACTTTTTTCTCATTTCGTCTGTCATAGTTTACGTGTACCTATGATGAAAATTACAGGCCTCTCTCAATTTTTTAAGTTGGAGTACTTGCACAATTGGTGGCTGACTAAATACTTTTTTCCCCCACTGTAAACTGGGATAATACTAAAGAGTTAATCAGGGTGATTTTTCCAAAATTTGACAGGTATTTACCTTTCCATGGTAGCAAGATCTTATCTATTTTTGCTAACTTTCTATTAAAATGTATTGGAGTGAGATCATTTATTACATTTGGGATATGTATTCTGAGTATATCCACATCACCATCAGACCATTTTATTGGTAAACTACATGGTAATGTAACATTTTTATTTTTTAGTGATCCAAAACGTAATATAGTACATTTATCATAATTTGGTTGTAATCTAGAGAGGTTAGAAAATGTATCTAGATTCTCTATGAGGCTGTGGAGGGATTCAAGTTGTGGATTTAAAAGAAAACATGAATCATCAGCGTACAATGACACCTTTGTTTTTAAGCCCTGGATTTCGAATCCCTTGATATTATTGTTGGATCTGATTTTAATAGCTAACATCTCGATGGCAATAATAAATTGATATGCCGATAGTGGACAACCTTGTTTCACTCCTCTTGACAGTTTAAAAACAGGGGTGTCAAAGTCAAATGGACGGAGGGCCAAATAAAAATTTAGCTACAAGCCGAGGGCCGGACTGTTCGAATGTTCATTGAAAATTTTTTAAATGACGCATATAGTCTAGTGAACCTAATTGAACCTACTGAAAACCTAACAAATATATTCCAATATGATCAGATAAATAAAGCAATATTTTCTTATGGCTCTGTCAGTAATCTTTAATTTTCAACAGACACAAAAGACACATTTCCTTTATATAAAAATCCCCATAACATGAACATTAAATGAAAGAAACCGGTATTCAAGGCACCATCAGTAGCCTATATTTTCTATTTTAGCAAAAGTGGGGCTAAATTTACTTCAAAGAAAAAAAACAATAATAGCAATTTTCTATCATCCACTCAACTGAAATATTTTTAAAATATAATTGGATTGAAATACAATAAAATAAAGTGCAAAATCTATTAATCAAAAACAACACTTTGTTTAAGGAGAAGTAACATGCAGTGAAAACAAATATTAAACTTTAACTTTTAAACTTGAACTGAGTAAAAACTCTAAATATGTGATTGCACAGTAATGTTCACTTGTTTGAGGTTGAGGGTGATACTTGGTGGTGTCCCATCTTTTCCACAAGTTCATCAATGTTGGGTAAGGCTCTGAGCTGAGGAAATCCTCAGAATTGAGTGGAGGTGTTCAGCACTACCTACTCAGTAAATGGCCGGGCTGATTTAGCGATCTCTTCTGCCAAAAATAAAACTGGCCTTGACAGCAGCCTGGCCTTGTGATTTGGCTTTTTGAACAGAGCCTGTCGAGATTTGAGGCCTCGTTTTAATTCCTCTGCCTTTTGTAGCCTTTGTTCCATGTCCATATTCTTGTTTTTGTCCGCGTGTTTCGTTTCATAATGTCGTCTCAGATTATACTCTTTCAGTACCGCCACACTTTCTCCACACAGAAGACACACAGGTTTTCCAGCTACCTCCGTGAACATATACTCCGACTCCCACCTTGTTTGAAACCCCCGGTTCTCAGTGTCCACCTTCCGTTTTGCCATTTTTGATGGGTATCTGAAAGTTAATTTTACTGTGATGCTGACGACTCGCTGTGCCAATAAATATTGAAATGAAGCAGCCTACTGCTGCGAGGCGTCACCGTTGCATTGTGGGAAATGTAGTATTGGTGCGTGTAAAAGATCTGCGGGCTGCCGGCTTGCTGCGGTCTGCGGGCCGGTTCTAATAATAAATCAAGATCATCCCAGGGGCCGTAAAAACCTTCTCGCGTTGGTCGGATGTGGCTCCGCGGGCCTTGACTCTGACATATGTGGTTTAAAACTTTCGGAGAAATAGCCATTATTTACTATTTTACACCTAGGGTTACTATACATGATTTTAACCCAATTTATAAGAGATTGTCCAAATTGAAATGCTCCAGGCATTTATATATAAACCCCAGTCATACTTTATCAAATGTCTTTTTGAAATCTGCTATGAATAGTAGGCCTGGTTTCCCAGATTTTTCAAAGTGTTCTATTGTTTCCAGGACTTGCCTTATATTATCTCCAATGTATCGCCCATGTAAAAAACCTGTCTGATTAGAATGACTAATATCCGACAATACATTTTTAATTCTATGCACTATACGTTTCGCAATAATTTTGCATCACAGCACTGAAGTGTAAGGGGCCTCCAATTTTTTTAATGGACTGGATCTTTATATTTTCCACTTGTATCCTGTTTCAGTAATAATGAAATCAGACCTTCTTCTTGAGTGTCTGATAATTTACCATTTACATAGGAGTGGTTAAAACATGCTAATAACGGTCCTCTGAGTATATAAAAAAAGGTTTTGTATACATCGACTGGTATGCCATCCAACCCTGGAGTTTTTCCGGACTTAAAGTCTTTAATTGCATCCAGAAGTTCCTCCTCTGTAATTTCACCTTCACAAGAGTCTTTCTGTATGGCTGTTAATTTTACATTATCAATAGAAAAAACATCTCTACAATTAGCTTCAGTTAGTGGAGATGGAGGCGACTGAAACGAAAACATATGCTTAAAGTACTTTGTTTCCTCCTTCAAAATATCATTTGGTGAATCATGGGTGACTCCGTCATTTGTAACCAGTTTCAATCAATTCTTTCTGGTAGCATTCCAATGTTGAAGATAAAAAAATAATTTGGTGCATTTTCCCCCATATTCCATCCAGTTTGCTTTATTTGTATAATATATTACACTTGATCTTTCTTGAATAAGTTTCTCCATTTATTTTTGTTTTTCCTCTAATTTATTCTGAGCCTCTATGTTACAGTTTTTATTGGCATCTATCTTTTCTGACCTTCTATTTCCTTTGTTAGTGTGGATTCTTTTTTCTTATTTTTTTGGTCATTTAGCAGACGCTCTTATCCAGACCTAAATTGATTTTGTTTTCGAGATGAGTACTGAATTGCATGGCCTCTAAAGGCACATTTAAAGGTGTCCCATACAATAAGGGGATTTGCTGTACCTATGTTATGTCGGAAAAAATCTGTTATAAATTCCTCTGTCCTAGTTAAAAACAAGTTATCATCCAATAGGCTTTGATTACATTTCCAATATCCTCGCCCACGTGGAAATTCAGTAAGAGTAATGTATATGCCAATTATGTGATGGTCAGGGGCCTCCTGTAGCTCAGTTGGTAGAGCATGGCGCTTGCAATGCCAGGGTTGTGGGTTCGATTCCCACGGGGGGCCAGTTTGAAAAATGTATGCAATAACTAACTGTATGTTGCTCTGGATAAGAGTGTCTGCTAAATGACTAAAATGTCAAATGGTCCGACTGCATTCTGTCCCCTATCAACACTTTTTAAACTTTTGGTGCCAACGAAAATGACATAAGAAAGAAGTCAAGACGACTAGCTTGATTGAGTCTCTGCCACGTATATCTCACTAGATCAGTGAGATAGTCCTCTGTAGCTCAGCTGTAGTTTCGTGGTCCTCTGTAGCTCAGCTGGTAGAGCACGGCGCTTGTAACGTCAAGGTAGTGGGTTCGATCCCCGGGACCACCCATACACAAAAAATTATAATGTATGCACGCCTGACTGTAAGTCGCTTTGGATAAAAGCGTCTGCTAAATGGCATATTATATTATATTATATTATATCAGGATATTTAAGCCTCCATATATCTACTAGTTCTAATGTATCCATGACATTCACGATTTCCTTAAGAGCATGAGGGTGATTGTTTGTGGTGTGATTTCCTTTACGGTCCATTGAGCTATTTAAAACGGTATTATAATCTCCCACCATAATAATATTGTCTTGAGTTGCTTGCAGAGTTGATAAGTTATTATATATATTGTAAAAGAAGTGTGGATCATCATTATTTGGTCCGTAAAGGTTAATGAGCCATATCTGTTTATGGTCCAATAACATATTTAAAATAATCCATCTACCTTGCTTATCTGCCCCAACCCAGAACTACATGCTTCTCCTCCTGCTTCTCCTCCTGCTTCTCCTCCCCAGTGCTACCTGCTTCTCCTCCTGTAGATGATAGTGGAAACCAAAAAGGGTTCTACCTGGAACCAAAAAGGGTTCTATCTGGAACCGAAAAGTGTTCTACCTGGAACCAAAAAGGGTTCTACCTGGAAACAAAAAGGTTTCTTTAAAATGTTGTCCTATGGGGACAGCCAAAGCACCCTTTTAGGTTCTAGATAGCACCTTTTTTTTCTAGGAGTGTATGATTTTCACAATGTAGGTTTCTCCCAGTGTTTTCCTAATGTCATCCGTCCAATCAGACGATAAACAGCAGAAGAACAGGATGTGGGTACATCATGTCAGAACTTTACATGGGTCTTTAATAGTCAGAGTATAAAGCCTCTAGAATGTTTCCTAAGAGAGTCATTAGAGAGTTGTTTGGGTTAGGGTTAGCAGTCCCCACATGAACAAATACTACAGTACTTACTATAGAATTATTTAGTAAACTGTAGTATATTGTAGAATACTGTACTACAAACTGCAGTATCCCTTGAACATGTGTAGTACTGTACTTACTATAGAATGTTATTGGTATACTGTAGAATACTATAGTAAATACTACAGTATTATCTGCAATTCACTACAGTCCGCAAAACACTACACTCTTTTAACTATAGTAAATACTACCGTATTTAATTTGCATATACCTCATCCGTTCCCATCCCCCATATCCCACTTTGTACCACCCATAAGTGAGAAACCTACATGCCAAGTATAGACCATATATTGTGTTCCCTGCAGATCATAGATGAGAGCAGAAGCTCTGAACTAGCGGTTCCTACCAACAGGTTATGGAAAATATGCTATTTTAGTATTTCTCCAGTAGGTTTCCTGAAGGAAAAAGCCTCCACTTCTATGTCAAAGACAATAAAACAAAAACACTGTTGTAAATACTACAGTAATATCTGTAAAAAATACTACAGTATACTACAATCGAGAGCATTTTGACTGGCTGCTTGGCATCCGACCGCAAGGCGCTACAGAGGGTAGTGCATAGTCAAATTCCACGTGACCGTGTAGTCACGGTAACTAGGCTTCTCCAAGCTCTGATGCTGCTGATGGTCATTAGTATCCTACCAAACTTGCTAACTGCCTGGTACTCAGCACTCTATTGTCCCTCTAATCACTCTGACATCAATGCAAATGTAATCGAAAATCTAATCAAACACTTCATGAGAGCCCATGAGCCCAAGAGCATACATACATACATAACTTTTTTTGTTGTTACTTTTTTTATAATGGCCCCCCGTGGGAAACAAACCCACAACCCTGGCGTTACAAACACCATGCTCTACCAACTGAGCTACATCCCGTGTCGTGACCGCCACAGCCCTAGTAGTACATCACTGGGGCCGAGCTCCCTGCCATCCAGGACCTCTATACCAGGCGGTGTCAGAGGAAGGCCCAGTACATCACTGGCCGAGCTCCCTGCCATCCAGGACCTCTATACCAGGCGGTGTCAGAGGAAGGCCCAGTACATCACTGGGGCCGAGCTCCCTGCCATCCAGGACCTCTATACCAGGCGGTGTCAGAGGAAGGCCCAGTACATCACTGGGGCCGAGCTCCCTGCCATCCAGGACCTCTATACCAGGCGGTGTCAGAGGAAGGCCCAGTACATCACTGGGGCCGAGCTCCCTGCCATCCATGACCTCTATACCAGGCGGTGTCAGAGGAAGGCCCTAAACATGTCCAAAGACTCCAGCCACCGAAGTCATAGACTGTTCTCTCTGCTACTGCACGGCAAGCGGTACCGATGCAACCAACAGGACCCTGAACAGCTTCTAACCCCAAGCTATAAGACTGCTAAATAGCTACCTGGACTAACTTATTTGACTCAGCAAATACACTGCTGATTTTTACTATTCGTCACTTTATTCCTAGTTGTGCATACATATCCACCTCCATTACCTCGTACCCCTACACATCCACTCAGTATTTTTGCTATTTTACCCTTATTTTACCAGGTAAATTGACTGAAAACACATTCATAGCAACAACCTGGGGAATAGTTACAGCAGAGAGGAATGAGCCAGTTGGAAGCTGGGGATGATTAGGTGGCCATGATGGTATGAGGGCCAGATTGGGAATTTAGCCAAGGACACCAGGGTTAACACCCTACTCTTACGATAAGTGCCATGGGAACTTTATTGACCACAGAGAGTCAGGATACCTGTTAAACATCCCATCCAGAAGACAGCACCCTACGCAGGGCAATGTCCCCAATTTTTTTAAGACCAGAAGAAAGAGCGCCTCCTACTGGCCCCGACAACACCACTTCCAGCAGCATCTGGTCTCCCATCCAGGGACTGACCAGGTCCAACCCGGACCAACCCTGCTTAGCTCCGCCAGCAGTGGGATGCAGGGTGGTATGCTGCTGGCGTACCCCGTGTATATAGCCAAGTTATCGTTACTCATTGTGTATCTATTATTACTTTTATTATTACGTGTTTTACTTTTCTATTATTTCTCTATTTTCTTTCTCTCTGTGTTGTTGTGAAGGGCCCGTAAGGAAGCATTTCACTGTTAGTCCATACCTGTTGTTTACGAAGCATGTGACGAATACATTTTGATTTGATTTAGTAAATACTACATTATTAATTTTTGTGAATACTACAGTAAAGTCAGCAAAAACACTACAGTGAATACTATAGTACTTATGCCAGAGTATACAATAGTATTTATGCCAGAGTATACTATAGTATTTATGCCAGAGTATACTATAGTATTTATGCCAGAGTATACTATAGTATTTATGCCAGAGTATACTATAGTATTTATGCCAGAGTATACTATAGTATTTATGCCAGAGTATACTATAGTATTTATGCCAGAGTATACTATAGTATTTATGCCAGAGTATACTATAGTATTTATGCCAGAGTATACTATAGTATTTATGCCAGAGTATACTATAGTATTTATGCCAGAGTGTACTATAGTATTTATGCCAGAGTATACTATAGTATTTATGCCAGAGTATACTATAGTATTTATGCCAGAGTATACTATAGTACTTTTTTATGTGGGGAGGTTATTGATTTATCTTATTGTATTAATTAATTAAAATCTATTTTTCAAAAGAGACCTGGTCCAACCATGACAGCAGCAGAGGGGAACAGTTTCAGACACATTTCAGACATAACAACTTACAGACATAGACACACCAGAAAAAAAAAAATAGACGTATACACATACATTACAATTACAGAAACATACAAGCGTCGTAGTTTAAAATCAATCATACAGTATGTACCACCGCATAAAGTCCTAATGACAATCACATTCCTCAGTAACATGCCGAGTCAACCAAACTTTTAAACTCCTCCAAGGAAACAAGATCCTGGAGTTTCAAGCTGGTCTGGAGATAATTCCAAGACCACTGAGCTGAGTAACTAAAAGATCCGTTCTGATTTTAGGAACCGTTAAAAGTAAGTAGGAGTGAAACCGTAACTGGTATTTATTTTCTGACCTTATCAAAGAAAAACAGAGATAAAGTGGGAGTTTTCCCAAAGTGGCCTTACAGATCATAGTACATCAATGTTTAAGGCTATGTAGAGTCAACGAAGACCAGCCAACACCACTACAGTGGTGTGAACACTTTCCCTTTAGATAGGCCCGCTGCAAAGTCAAATATACAGTAAAAATTCATGAAAACAAAAAATAGCTTTTTGGTCTTGATTTAAGGTTAGGGTTAGGCATTAGGGTTAGCAGTGTGGTTAAGTTTATGGTTAAGGTTAGGGTTAGGCATTAGTTTATGGTTAAGGTTAGGTTTAAAATCTGATTTTCTGACTTTGTGGCTGTGCCAGCTAGTGACCGCTCTGCAGAGCTGCCTCCAGAACAAGATTCATGACGAAAAACGCTAAACTGCTATTGGCTCTCCTTACCCTTTCAGCTAATGACCACAGAACCTTCTATTAACAAAAACATACCCAGGCAGGGATTGATCTCAGATGAACATCCAATTAAAAACACTTTCTAAACCAGCCATGGTAAACACTGACAATGTAATCAGCAAAAACAAATAGCAGAGAAGTTTGATTTTGTAATGAGATAATTGAAAGTGAAAGAGCTGAAGGAACGCTATAGACTCTCCTAGGCGGCAGGTGGCTTAGTGGTTAAGAGTGTGCAGTAACCGAAAGGTCGCTGGTTCTAATCCCCGAGCCGACTAGGTTTAAAATCTGTCTGTGCCCTTGAGCAAGGCACTTAACCCTAATTGCTCATGTAAGTCGCTCTGGATAAGAGCGTCTGCTAAATGACTTAAATGTAAAGGAGACAACATAGAAAATCCTTGACGTGTCTGAAAGCTGATTCAGTCAATTTAGTGATCTGCTAACGGAGCGCTAATGTTTTGCTGTGGTTGGCTATCATGCACCTCTGCTCCCACTGTTGGGATTTCAGATCCCTTTTGGATAGCCCTAGCCTAGGGGCTCTATTTTCTGCTGGCGCTACGGTGGCACAAGTTCGTTTTTTTCAACCCATGCGCCCGTCTCAGCAATTTACCTCTCTAATATCAGCTCGCTCGCACTGAGGTGGGAGGGGTTGCAATATTTGAGGTGCGTCCTTAAAAACAAGTGCAAAAGTGACCATTTCATGCAGCGCATATTGGAAGATTTAAGACCAAGGTCTTAGTGCTAACAGGGTTGGTAATGATTGGGAGGTTTAAGACCCACGTCTTAGTGCTAACAGGTTGGTAATGATTGGGAGGTTTAAGACCCACGTCTGAGTGCTACAGGGTTGGTAATGATTGGGAGGTTTAAGACCCACGTCTTAGTGCTAACAGGGTTGGTAATGATTGGGAGGTTTAAGACCCACGTCTTAGTGCTAACAGGGTTGGTAATGATTGGGAGGTTTAAGACCCACGTCTTAGTGCTAACAGGGTTGGTAATGATTGGGAGGTATAAGACCCACGTCTTAGTGCTAACAGGGGTTGGTAATGATTGGGAGGTTTAAGACCCACGTCTGAGTGCTAACAGGGTTGGTAATGATTGGGAGGTTTAAGACCCACGTCTTAGTGCTAACAGGGTTGGTAATGATTGGGAGGTTTAAGACCCACGTCTTAGTGCTAACAGGGTTGGTAATGATTGGGAGGTTTAAGACCCACGAAAAGCAGGTCTTAACGGTAACGCAGTTGGTAATGGCATGGATTGTGGCAATGGAAGCACAGCCTATCCAGTCGTGACACACAGTGACCTTATGCTCATGGAACAGGAGAGTAGATGTGCTTTTTGTGCCGGTAACACTCGTATTTAGAAACATGAAAAAACAAATGTTTTTTTTCTCCATTTGGTTTCATTTGATTAAAACCTTATAGACTCCCCTCTCCTCAATGAAGGCAGTATTTTTGTCCTGTCCAATGTGTTCGCCAAGTAGCCAAGCCTATCAATAAAGGGTTTGACTCGTGAGACTGGTTTGAAATCAATGTTAATCACCAAACCTTTATTAAAAGATCAAGTTTGGAAACAGCAAGACAGTGAGTGGACATCCCCTTTATATCTATGTATTGTGTAGACCTACATTATGTTATCTATGTATTGTGTAGACCTACATTATGTTATCTATGTATTGTGTAGACCTACATTATGTTATCTATGTATTGTGTAGACCTACATTATGTTATCTATGTATTGTGTAGGCCTACATTATGTTATCTATGTATTGTGTAGGCCTACATTATGTTATCTATGTATTGTGTAGACCTACATTATGTTATCTATGTATTGTGTAGACCTACATTATGTTATCTATGTATTGTGTAGACCTACATTATGTTATCTATGTATTGTGTAGGCCTACATTATGTTATCTATGTATTGTGTAGGCCTACATTATGTTATCTATGTATTGTGTAGACCTACATTATGTTATCTATGTATTGTGTAGACCTACATTATGTTATCTATGTATTGTGTAGGCCTACATTATGTTATCTATGTATTGTGTAGACCTACATTATGTTATCTATGTATTGTGTAGGCCTACATTATGTTATCTATGTATTGTGTAGGCCTACATTATGTTATCTATGTATTGTGTAGGCCTACATTATGTTATCTATGTATTGTGTAGGCCTACATTATGTTATCTATGTATTGTGTAGGCCTACATTATGTTATCTATGTATTGTGTAGGCCTACATTATGTTATCTATGTATTGTGTAGACCTACATTATGTTATCTATGTATTGTGTAGGCCTACATTATGTTATCTATGTATTGTGTAGACCTACATTATGTTATCTATGTATTGTGTAGGCCTACATTATGTTATCTATGTATTGTGTAGGCCTACATTATGTTATCTATGTATTGTGTAGGCCTACATTATGTTATCTATGTATTGTGTAGACCTACATTATGTTATCTATGTATTGTGTAGGCCTACATTATGTTATCTATGTATTGTGTAGGCCTACATTATGTTATCTATGTATTGTGTAGACCTACATTATGTTATCTATGTATTGTGTAGACCTACATTATGTTATCTATGTATTGTGTAGGCCTACATTATGTTATCTATGTATTGTGTAGGCCTACATTATGTTATCTATGTATTGTGTAGACCTACATTATGTTATCTATGTATTGTGTAGGCCTACATTATGTTATCTATGTATTGTGTAGACCTACATTATGTTATCTATGTATTGTGTAGACCTACATTATGTTATCTATGTATTGTGTAGGCCTACATTATGTTATCTATGTATTGTGTAGACCTACATTATGTTATCTATGTATTGTGTAGGCCTACATTATGTTATCTATGTATTGTGTAGACCTACATTATGTTATCTATGTATTGTGTAGGCCTACATTATGTTATCTATGTATTGTGTAGGCCTACATTATGTTATCTATGTATTGTGTAGACCTACATTATGTTATCTATGTATTGTGTAGGCCTACATTATGTTATCTATGTATTGTGTAGACCTACATTATGTTATCTATGTATTGTGTAGGCCTACATTATGTTATCTATGTATTGTGTAGGCCTACATTATGTTATCTATGTATTGTGTGGCTACATTATGTTATCTATGTATTGTGTAGACCTACATTATGTTATCTATGTATTGTGTAGACCTACATTATGTTATCTATGTATTGTGTAGGCCTACATTATGTTATCTATGTATTGTGTAGACCTACATTATGTTATCTATGTATTGTGTAGACCTACATTATGTTATCTATGTATTGTGTAGACCTACATTATGTTATCTATGTATTGTGTAGGCCTACATTATGTTATCTATGTATTGTGTAGACCTACATTATGTTATCTATGTATTGTGTAGGCCTACATTATGTTATCTATGTATTGTGTAGACCTACATTATGTTATCTATGTATTGTTTAGGCCTACATTATGTTATCTATGTATTGTGTAGGCCTACATTATGTTATCTATGTATTGTGTAGACCTACATTATGTTATCTATGTATTGTGTAGACCTACATTATGTTATCTATGTATTGTGTAGGCCTACATTATGTTATCTATGTATTGTGTAGGCCAACATTATGTTATCTATGTATTGTGTAGATCTACATTATGTTATCTATGTATTGTGTAGGCCTACATTATGTTATCTATGTATTGTGTAGGCCTACATTATGTTATCTATGTATTGTGTAGGCCTACATTATGTTATCTATGTATTGTGTAGACCTACATTATGTTATCTATGTATTGTGTAGACCTACATTATGTTATCTATGTATTGTGTAGACCTACATTATGTTATCTATGTATTGTGTAGACCTACATTATGTTATCTATGTATTGTGTAGGCCTACATTATGTTATCTATGTATTGTGTAGGCCTACATTATGTTATCTATGTATTGTGTAGGCCTACATTATGTTATCTATGTATTGTGTAGGCCTACATTATGTTATCTATGTATTGTGTAGACCTACATTATGTTATCTATGTATTGTGTAGGCCTACATTATGTTATCTATGTATTGTGTAGACCTACATTATGTTATCTATGTATTGTGTAGACCTACATTATATTATATATGTATTGTGTAGGCCTACATTATGTTATCTATGTATTGTGTAGGCCTACATTATGTTATCTATGTATTGTGTAGACCTACATTATGTTATCTATGTATTGTGTAGGCCTACATTATGTTATCTATGTATTGTGTAGGCCTACATTATGTTATCTATGTATTGTGTAGGCCTACATTATGTTATCTATGTATTGTGTAGGCCTACATTATGTTATCTATGTATTGTGTAGGCCTACATTATGTTATCTATGTATTGTGTAGGCCTACATTATGTTATCTATGTATTGTGTAGGCCTACATTATGTTATCTATGTATTGTGTAGGCCTACATTATGTTATCTATGTATTGTGTAGGCCTACATTATGTTATCTATGTATTGTGTAGGCCTACATTATGTTATCTATGTATTGTGTAGGCCTACATTATGTTATCTATGTATTGTGTAGACCTACATTATGTTATCTATGTATTGTGTAGACCTACATTATGTTATCTATGTATTGTGTAGGCCTACATTATGTTATCTATGTATTGTGTAGGCCTACATTATGTTATCTATGTATTGTGTAGACCTACATTATGTTATCTATGTATTGTGTAGACCTACATTATGTTATCTATGTATTGTGTAGGCCTACATTATGTTATCTATGTATTGTGTAGACCTACATTATGTTATCTATGTATTGTGTAGGCCTACATTATGTTATCTATGTATTGTGTAGACCTACATTATGTTATCTATGTATTGTGTAGGCCTACATTATGTTATCTATGTATTGTGTAGGCCTACATTATGTTATCTATGTATTGTGTAGACCTACATTATGTTATATATGTATTGTGTAGGCCTACATTATGTTATCTATGTATTGTGTAGACCTACATTATGTTATCTATGTATTGTGTAGACCTACATTATGTTATCTATGTATTGTGTAGGCCTACATTATGTTATCTATGTATTGTGTAGGCCTACATTATGTTATCTATGTATTGTGTAGACCTACATTATGTTATCTATGTATTGTGTAGGCCTACATTATGTTATCTATGTATTGTGTAGGCCTACATTATGTTATCTATGTATTGTGTAGGCCTACATTATGTTATCTATGTATTGTGTAGGCCTACATTATGTTATCTATGTATTGTGTAGGCCTACATTATGTTATCTATGTATTGTGTAGACCTACATTATGTTATCTATGTATTGTGTAGGCCTACATTATGTTATCTATGTATTGTGTAGGCCTACATTATGTTATCTATGTATTGTGTAGGCCTACATTATGTTATCTATGTATTGTGTAGGCCTACATTATGTTATCTATGTATTGTGTAGGCCTACATTATGTTATCTATGTATTGTGTAGGACCTACATTATGTTATCTATGTATTGTGTAGGCCTACATTATGTTATCTATGTATTGTGTAGGCCTACATTATGTTATCTATGTATTGTGTAGGTCTACATTATGTTATCTATGTATTGTGTAGACCTACATTATGTTATCTATGTATTGTGTAGGCCTACATTATGTTATCTATGTATTGTGTAGACCTACATTATGTTATCTATGTATTGTGTAGACCTACATTATGTTATCTATGTATTGTGTAGACCTACATTATGTTGGCCAGGTCCCGTTTTGGACATGCGTATAACTCCCTCCAGGTAGGTTACATGTCCATATGTCCATCATGAAACCAGAGATGAGATGATGCTGGTGACTCTTGTATTCAGAACTTATTTTCCTGTAACAATATTTTCTGCCCCCAGAGCCCTTGCTTGTTTTTTGTTTAATGTCCATATGTCCATCACGTAACATAAACAAATGAAAATGAAAGAGTTGCAAATGAAAAGCCATATCTCAGACTGGCCAATAAAAAGAAAAGATTGGGCAGTCTGAGATATGGCAACTCTGCCTAGAAGGTCAGCATCCCGGAGTCGCCTCTTCACTGTTGACGTTGAGACTGGTGTTTTGCGGGTACTATTTAATGAAGCTGCCACAACAGTTTTCAGCTGTGCTAACATAATTGCAAAAGGGTTTCTAATGATCAATTAGCCTTTTAAAAATGATAAACTTAGATTAGCAAACACAACGTGCCATTGGAACACAGGACTGATGGTTGCTGATAATGGGCCTCTGTACGCCTATGTAGATATTGTCACGATCGTTATACGGAGTAGGCCAAGGCGCAGCGTTGCAGACGAACATACTCTTTATTAGTGATACCGCTACCAAAACAACAAAAACGATAACGTAACAGTCAAACACAAACCAACTAGGAACAAGATCCCACAACTAATGTGGGAAAACAGCCTCTATAAGTATGGCCCCAATCAGAGACAACCAGCCACAGCTGACACTGGTTGCCTCTGATTGGGAACCACTCTGGCCAACACAGAAATACAATACCTAGAATCCCGACAAAGAAACACAACACATAGATCTACACACCCTGGCTCAACATAACAGTGTCCCCAGAGCCAGGGCGTGACAGATATCCCATTAAAAATCAGCCATTTCCAGCTACAATAGCCATTTACAACATTAACAATGTCTACACTGTATTTCTGATCAATCTGATGTTATTTTAATGGACAAAAAAACGTTTTTATTTCGAAAACAAGGACATTTCTAAGTGACCCCAAACATTTGAACGGTAGTGTATATGGACACCTATTTGTCTGTATTTCAAATAAAAAACTGAAAAATTAGATTTACATAAGTATTCAGACCCTTTACTATAGAGTCCAAGATGGCGTAGCAGTGCGGTTGTGTACTCTGTAGTGTGTCCGTCTAAATAGACCGTTTTTTACTGAATTACTGGACCTTTAACACCGGATCATCGCAACTAGCTAGCTGCAACCGAATGGATTGAGCTAGCCTCGAGTCAAGCCCATCTCCCGGCTATCTACCTCTCTGTCAACCGGACGGGACCTCCTAGTGTTGACACGGAGCCCCGCCGATCCATCACGACTGGTCTGCCGACGTAATCGTCTGTGGTTTCAACAGGCTTCCCGTTGCGACGACCACGAAGATCCATCTGCTAGCCCCGGCCCGCTAGCACACGCAATTCAACAGCCGTGCTTCCTGCTCGCCTGTGCTGTAGTACCAATTCGAATGGCTCTCGGACTCACATATTGCTGTTCACTGGACCTTATGATCACTCAGCAGCACAGCTGATCCCTGCTGGACCGTTCCTTTACACGGTACCCCATCCTGTTTATCTGTTTAGCCTCAGCCCAAACTTTCATCACCATTACCAGTTGTTGTCTTAGCTCTCTCTAATAACACCTGTGATTGCTTTATGCCTCTCTCCCATGTCAATATGCCTTGCCTATTGCTGTTCCAGTTAGTTCTTATTATACAATTTCACTGTAGAGCCCCAAGTCCCTCTCAACCTGCCTCAAATAGCTCCTTTGTTCCACCCCCCATACACGCGGAGACCAGCTCAATCGGTGCCTCCAGTGATGCTATCTCTTTCATCGTTACCCAACGCTTAGGTTTACCTCCACTGTACTCATATCCTTCCATATCCTTGTCTGTACATAATGCCCTGAATCTATTCTACAACGCCTGGAAATCTGCCCCTTTTATTCTCTGTACCCAACGCACTAGAAGACCAGTTCTTAAAGCCTTTAGCCGTATCCTTATTCTAGTCCTCCTCTGTTCCTCTGGTGATGTAGAGGTTAACCCAGGCCCTGCAGCCCCCAGTATCACTCCTACTCCTCAGGCGCTATCATTTGTTGACTTCTGTAACCGTAAAAGCCTTGGCTTTTTGCATGTTAACATCAGAAGCCTCCTCCCTAAGTTTGAGTTATTCACTGCGTTAGCACACTCCGCCAACCCTGATGTTCTAGCAGTGTCTGAATCCTGGCTTAGGAAGGCCATCAAAAATTCAGAAATGTCCATCCCCAACTACAACATTTTCCGTCTGCAGAGCGCTATCATACTATCCAGGTCTGTGCCCAAACAGTTTGAGCTCCGTCTTCTAAAAATCCACCTTTCCAGAAATAAGTCTCTCACTGTTGCCGCTTGCTACAGACCCCCCTCAGCCCCCAGCTGTGCCCTGGACACCATATGTGAATTGATTGCCCCCCATCTATCCTCAGAGTTCGTACTGCTTGGTGACCTAAACTGGGATATGCTTAACACCCCGGCCATCCTACAATCCAAACTAGATGCCCTCAATCTCACACAAATTATCAAGGAACCTACCAGGTACAACCCTAAATCTGTAAACATGGGCACCCTCATAGATATCATCCTGACTAACTTACCCTCTAAATACACCTCAGCTGTCTTCAACCAGGATCTCAGCGATCACTGCCTTATTGCCTTCATCCGTAACGGGTCCGCGGTCAAATGACCAACCCTCATCACTGTCAAACGCTCCCTAAAACACTTTAGCGAGCAGGCCTTCCTAATTGACCTGGCCCAGGTATCCTGGATGGATATCGATCTCATTCCGTCAGTAGAGGATGCCTGGTTGTTCTTTAAAAGTGCTTTCCTCTCAATCTTAAATAAGCATGCCCCATTCAAAAAATTCAGAACTAAGAACAGATATAGCCCCTGGTTCTCCTCAGAATTGACTGCCCTTGACCAGCACAAAAACATCCTGTGGCGTACTGCATTAGCATCGAACAGCCCCCGCGATATGCACATTTTCAGGGAAGTTAGGAACCAATATACACAAGCAGTTAGGAAAGCAAAGGCTAGCTTTTTCAAACAGAAATGTGCATCATGTAGCACTAACTCCAAAAGGTTTTGGGACCCTGTAAAGTCCATGGAGAATAAGAGCACCTCCTCCCAGCTGCCCACTGCACTGAGGCTAGGAAACACTATCACCACCGATAAATCTACAATAATCGAGAATTTCAAATAGCATTTTGCTACGGCTGGCCATGCTTTCCACCTGGCTACCACTACCCCGGCCACCAACTCTGCACCCTCCGCTGCAACTTGCCCATGCCACCCCCCGCTTCTCCTTCACACGAATTCAGACAGCTGATGTTCTGAAAGAGCTGCAAAATCTGGACCGCTACAAATCATCTGGGCTTGACAATCTGGACCCTTTCTTTCTAAAATTAGAAGCCGAAATTGTCGCAACCCCAATTATTAGCCTGTTCAACCTCTCTTTCGTAACGTCTGAGATCCCCAGAGATTGGAAAGCTGCCGCGGTCATCCCCCTCTTCAAAGGGGGTGACACTCTAGATCCAAACTGTTACAGACCTATATCCATCCTGCCCTTCAAAAGTTTTTGAAAGCCAAGTTAACAAACAGATCACCAACCAATTCGAATCCCACCATACCTTCTCCGCTATGCAATCCGGTTTCCGAGCTGGTCATGGGTGCACCTCAGCCATGCTCAAGGTCCTAAACGATATTATAACAGCGATCGATAATAGACAGTACTGTGCAGCCGTCTTCATCGACCTGGCCAAGGCTTTCGACTCTGTCAACAACCGCATTCTTATTGGCAGACTTAATAGCCTTGGTTTTTCAAATGACTGCCTTGCCTGGTTCACCAACTACTTCTCAGTTAGAGATCAATGTGTCAAATCGGAGGGCCTGTTGTCTGGACCTATGGCAGTCTCTATGGGGGTTCCACAGGGTTCAATTCTCGGGCCGACTCTTTTCTTTGTGTATATCAATGATGTCGCTCTTACTGCTGGTGACTCTCAGATCCACCTCTACGCAGACGACACCATTTTGTATACATCTGGCCCTTCATTGGACACTGTGTTAACAAACCTCCAAACGAGCTTCAATGCCATACAACACTCCTTCCGTAGCCTCCAACTGCTCTTAAACACTAGTAAAACTAAATGCAACCCGCCCACCCGACTAGAATCACTACTCTCGGCGGGTCTGACCTAGAGTATGTGGACAACTACAAATACCTAGGTGTCTGGTTAGACTGTAAACTATCCTTCCAGACTCATATTAAGCATCTCCAATCCAAAGTTAAATCTAGAATCGGCTTCCTATTTCGCAGCAAAGCCTCCTTCACTCATGTTGCCAAACATGCCCTCGTAAAACTGACTATCCTACCGATCCTTGACTTCGGCGATGTCATTTACAAAATAGCCTCCAACACTCTACTCAGCAAATTGGATGTAGTCTATCACAGTGCCATCCGTTTTGTCACCAAAGCCCCATATACTACCCACCACTGTGACCTGTACGCTCTTGTTGGCTGGTCCTCACTACATATTCGTCAGCCAAACCCACTGGCTCCAGGTCATCTATAAATCACTGCTAGGCAAATCCCCGCCTTATCTTAGCTCATTGGTCACCATAGCAACACCCACCCGTAGTATGCGCTCCAGCAGGTATATCTCACTGGTCATCCCCAAAGCCAACACTTCCTTTGGCTGCCATTCCTTCCAGTTCTCTGCTGCCAATGACTGGAACGAACTGCAAAAATCTCTGAAGCTGGAGACTCTTATCTCACTCACTAACTTTAAGCATCAGTATTCAGAGCACCTTACCGATCACTGCACCTGTACACAGCCCATCTGAAATTAGCCCACCCAACTACCTCATCCCCATATTGTTATTTATTTTGCTCATTTGCTCCCCAGTATCTCTATTTGCACATCATCTCTTGCACATCTGTCATTCCAGTGTTAATATTAAATTGTAATTATTTTGCACTATGGCCTATTTATTGCCTTACCTCCATAACTTGCTACATTTGCACACACTGTATATAGATTTTCTGTTGTATTTTTGACTGTACGTTTTGTTTACCCCATATGTAACTCTGTGTTGTTGTTTTTATCGCACTGCTTTGCTTTATCTTGGCCAGGTCGCAGTTGTAAATGAGAACTTGTTCTCAACTGGCTTACCTGGTTAAATAAAGGTGAAAAAATATATATAGTTTGTTGAAGCAGCGATTACAGCCTCGAGTCTGTGGAGGCATCATCGGCTGGAGCACCCTTATGTACAGTGCCTTGCAAAAGTATTCATCCCCCTTGGCGTTTTTCCTATTTTGTTGCATTACAACCTGTAATTTAAATGGATTTTTATTTGGATTTCATGTAATGGACCAAATTGGTGAAGTGAAATGAAAAAAATAACTTGTTTCAAAAAAATTATAAAAAATAAATAACGGAAAAGTGGTGCGTGCATATGTATTCACCCCCTTTGCTATGAAGCCCCTAAATAAGATCTGGTGCAACCAATTACCTTCAGAATACACATAATTAGTTAAATCAAGTCCACTTGTGTGCAATCTAAGTGTCACATGATCTGTCACGTGATCTCAGTATATACAGTGGGGAAAAAAGTATTTAGTCAGCCACCAATTGTGCAAGTTCTCCCACTTAAAAAGATGAGAGAGTCCTGTAATTTTCATCATAGGTACACGTCAACTATGACAGACAAAATTGAGGAAAAAAATCCAGAAAATCACATTGTAGGATTTTTAATGAATTTATTTGCAAATTATGGTGGAAAATAAGTATTTGGTCAACATAACAAGCAAGATTTCTGGCTCTCACAGACCTGTAACTTCTTCTTTAAGAGGCTCCTCTGTCCTCCACTCATTACCTGTATTAATGGCACCTGTTTGAACTTGTTATCCGTATAAAGACACCTGTCCACAACCTCAAACAGTCACACTCCAAACTCCACTATGGCCAAGACCAAAGAGCTGTCAAAGGACACCAGAAACAAAATTGTAGACCTGCACCAGGCTGGGAAGACTGAATCTGCAATAGGTAAGCAGCTTGGTTTGAAGAAATCAACTGTGGGAGCAATTATTAGGAAATGGAAGACATGCAAGACCACTGATAATCTCCTCGATCTGGGGCTCCACGCAAAGAGCCTCACCCGTGGGGTCAAAATGATCACAAGAACGGTGAGCAAAAATCCCAGAACCACATGGGGGGACCTAGTGAATGACCTGCAGAGAGCTGGGACCAAAGTAACAAAGCCTACCATCAGTAACACACTACGCCGCCAGGGACTCAAATCCTGCAGTCCCCCTGCTTAAGCCAGTACATGTCCAGGCCCGTCTGAAGTTTGCTAGAGTGCCTTTGGATTATCCAGAAGAGGATTGGGGAGAATGTCATATGGTCAGATGAAACCAAAATAGAACTTTTTTGGTAAAAACTCAACTCGTCGTGTTTGGAGGACAAAGAATGCTGAGTTGCATCCAAAGAACACCATACCTACTGTGAAGCATGGGGGTGGAAACATCATGCTTTGGGGCTGTTTTTCTGCAAAGGGACCAGGACGACTGATCCGTGTAAAGGAAAGAATGAATGGGGCCATGTATCGTGAGATTTTGAGTGAAAACTCCTTCCATCAGCAAGGGCATTGAAGATGAAACGTGGCTGGGTCTTTCAGCATGACAATGATCCCAAACTCACCGCCCGGGCAACGAAGGAGTGGCTTCGTAAGAAGCATTTCAAGGTCCTGGAGTGGCCTAGCCAGTCTCCAGATCTCAACCCCATAGAAAATCTTTGGAGGGAGTTGAAAGTCTGTGTTGCCCAGCGACAGCCCCAAAACATCACTGCTCTAGAGGAGATCTGCATGGAGGAATGGGCCAAAATACCAGCAACAGTGTGTGAAAACCTTGTGAAGACTTACAGAAAACGTTTGACCTGTGTCATTGCCAACAAAGGGTATATAACAAAGTATTGAGAAACTTTTTGTTATTGACCAAATACTTATTTTCCACCATAATTTGCAAATAAATTCATAAAAAATCCTACAATGTGATTTTCTGGATTTTTTTTCTCATTTTGTCTGTCATAGTTGACGTGTACCTATGATGAAAATTACAGGCCTCTCTCATCTTTTTAAGTGGGAGAACTTGCACAATTGGTGGCTGACTAAATACTTTTTTTCCCCACTGTATACACCTGTTCTGAAAGGCCCCAGAGTCTGCAACACCACTAAGCAAGGGGCACCACCAAGCAAGCGGCACCATGAAGACCAAGGAGCTCTCCAAACAGGTCAGGGACAAAGTTGTGGAGAAGTACAGAACAGGGTTCGGTTATCAAAAAATATCCTAAACTTTGAACATCCCACGGAGCACCATTAAATCCATTATTAAAAAATGGAAAGAAAATGGCACCACAACAAACCTGCCAAGAGAGGGCCGGCAATCAAAACTCACGGACCAGGCAAGGATGGCATTAATCAGAGACCCTGAAGGAGCTGCAAAGCTCCACAGTGGAGATTGGAGTATCTGTCCATAGGACCACTTTAAGCCGTACACTCCACAGAGCTGGGTTTACGGAAGGGTGGCCAGAAAGAAGCCATTGCTTAAAGAAATAAATAAGCAAACACGTTTGTTGTTTGCCAAAAGGCATGTGTGAGACTCCCCAAACATATGGAAGAAGGTACTCTGGTCAGATGAGACTAAAATTGAGCTTTTTGGCCATCAAGGAAAACGCTATATCTGGCGCAAACCCAACACCTCTCATCACCCAGAGAACACCATCCCCTCAGTGAAGCATGGTGGTGGCTCCCAGTCCCTGTTGCCGAAAAACATCCCCACAGCATGATGCTGCCACCACCATGCTTCACCGTGGGTATGGTACCAGGTTTCCTCCAGACGTGACGTTTGGCATTCAGGCCAATGAGTTCAATCTTGGTTTCTTCAAACCAGAAAATCTTGTTTCTCATGATCTGAGAGTCCTTTAGGTACCTTTTAGCAAACTCTAAGCGGGCTGTCATGTGCCTTTTACTGAGGAGTGGCTTCCGTCTTGCCACTCTACCAGAAAGGCCTGATTGGTGGAGTGCTGCAGAGATGGTTGTCCTTCTGGAAGGTTCTCCCATCTCCACAGAGGAACTCTGGAGCTCTGTCAGAGTGACATGGGGTTCTTGGTCACCTCCCTGACCAAGGCCCTTCTCCCCCGATTGCTCAGTTTGGCCAGGCGTTCTTGGTGGTTCCAAACTTCTTCCGTTTAAGAATTATGGAGGCCACTGTGTTCTTGGGGACCTTCAATGCTGCAGAATTGTTTTGGTACCCTTCCCCAGATCTGTGCCTCGACACAATCCTGTCTCTGAGCTCTACGGACAATTTCTTCGACCTCATGGCTTGGACTTTGCTCTGACATGTACTGTCAACTGTGGGACCTTATATAGACAGGTGTTTGCCTTTCCAAATCATGTCCAATCAATTGAATTTACCACAGGTGGACTCCAATCAAGTTGTAGAAATATCTCAAGGATGATCAATGGAAACAGGATGCACCTGAGCTCAATTTCGAGTCTTGTAGCAAAGGGTCTGAATACTTATGTAAATAAGGTATTTCTATTTTTTATTTTTAATACATTTGCAAAAATGTCTAAAAACCTGTTTTCACTTTGTCATTATGGGTTATTGTGTGTAGATTCATGAGGACACAAATTAATTTAATCAATTTTAGAATAAGGCTGTAATGTAACAAAATGTGGAAAAAGTGAAGGTGTCTGAATAGTTTCCGAATGCACTGTACATGGCTCAAACATGGCAATATACAGTAGACATAGCCCCTATATCAGTGTGAATGTTTAACAATATATTTCCATATTGAATCCACGCAATGAATTAAAACAATGTGGACTGCAAACATGTTCAACATATTTAGCAAAGATGGGGTAGGCCTACATTATATTATGTTGGTTTTGCAGGCTATTTAACGAACTAGGCTATAACGGACTAACATCCTAATTGGAGTTGATGACAATGCAATACATAAAAGACTCTAAATACACAACTTGAAGCAACCACATATTTAGTCTTGGAGCACGTTCTGATTGGCCAGTGAGGGGGTCAAGCCTTGACACACCTTCAACTTGTTTATTCATCAAAACCCTTTCGCCCGACTGACAGCTACTGCACCCCAAAATTCTGGTTGTGAAAATAGCAAAAATATTTCTGACCCCCTGAAACCTACAGCACCCATTCCATTTAGGTTTGTTCAAATAGAGCCCTAAGTCTTGCCACAGACACAATCCTAAGAGGGAATCATTGACGTGTTGAATTATTGAAAAACTAACCAGTAAGTTACAAAGCCTATTTTCTGAAAACACCACTGTTTGTGTGGTTGGGTATCATGCAACTCAGCACCCACTCAAATCACTTTGGAATAGCCAGTCCGTTGTTTTGCCTTACCACTGTTCTCTGTCTTTTTAAATCATAAGAGACCGTTCTTCCAGTTGTGACGTTCCTGTGTTGTCCACCAGAGGGAGGTGTAGGACAATAGATTGAGGAGGTGTGCTCTTACCTAGAGTCTGGAAAGGCTGTTTAGATGTAGTCGGCACGATGCATAATGATAATACAGGTGGCTGTGCTTTTATTGGTTGTTTCTCCTCCGTGCCGTTGTCACTCAAACACCCACACGCACACTGAGCCCCCGCCCCCTCCGTGCCGTTGTCAGTCAAACACCCACACACACACTGAGCCCCCGCCCCCTCCGTGCCGTTGTCAGTCAAACACCCACACACACACAAAGCCCTGAGCCCCGCCCTTCCATTACAACTGTTGGATTTCAATCCAAACACACACTGAGCCCCGCCCTCGTGCGTGTCAGTCAACTTCACACACACATGGACCACATTTTCGTGGGGTTGTCAGTCCAATGTTTCCCCAAACACACGATATCGATTACATTTGAAGATTTATTGGAACAACATTTTTATATATGGGCTGGTGAACATTGCTGTGTTTCAGTGGACCACATTATGAACAGAAGACATACTGTATATACCTTCTGATATAGGAGCTGGTAGACTGAATAATGCTGATGTTATTATTGAGCTGTTTTTGGAAAGCCAGACGATGGTGATGAACTATGCCCAGTAGATGGCAGTATAGGATCACAGTTGTCAGGTTGGTTACCGTTATGCTGTTCTGATGCAGCTGGAAATACACATCACTAGGAATGCTGTTCCCATTAAGGTCACATGCATTCCAACTCAATTCCACCTCTGATTATTGAGAGACAGAAGGACAGAGATAGACGGGGATAGAGAGGGACAGTAAGACGAGAGGGTGAGCGTAGAGGACACCATTAAGTCCGGATTTTAGCCTGATTCCGTTTTTTCCCCAACATGTTGTTGTCTCCGTTTGGTTTTTCCAGGTATCTGTTTTTCCCGTTTGTTTTCAGGTTTTTGCTCTCGAAATCACAAATGTTTTAATAGAAACCAGCAAAATTGGATGTTGTAAGTCCACAACAATGCTTAAACTATCAGGAGACCACTTTTGCAGTCTGGGACAAATCTTGAAAAGTAATTTGGCTTTTTGGGTGTAGTTACCCTTTAATTCCAGTGTGCACCAGCTAGAATACTGTTGTTTGGTTTAGCGATGTTTCTGTAGCGCTCATGTGATTGCAGAGTCTGCTAACCAAATGTCCACTGGATATCCAAACAATCATGATATCATTCTGCCAGCTAGGCGTAGGCTACTTTGTAGATAACATTTAATTGAGAAGGTTTATGGGAAAGCCTTTCCATCCCTACCAGAAAATGGTTATCATTAGCATTATCACTAAGGGTTACACAAAGTGTAGACAGACATGCGCACCGCACACACACACATTCCTGTACCGTTTCAGAAAGTTGCAGGAAATTTAGTTTATAGGGTTAAAGGGCCATATATTTGGTTAATAGGGTTAAAGGGCCTTATATTTAGTTTATAGGGTTAAAGGGCCTTATATTTAGTTTATAGGGTTAAAGGGCCTTATATTTGGTTTATAGGGTTAAAGGGCCTTATATTTGGATATATAGGGTTAAAGGGCCTTATATTTGGTTTATAGGGTTAAAGGGCCTTATATTTAGTTTATAGGGTTAAAGGGCCTTATATTTGGTTTATAGGGTTAAAGGGCCTTATATTTGGTTTATAGGGTTAAAGGGTCTTAAATTTGGTTTATAGGGTAAAGGGCCTTATATTTAGTTTATAGGGTTAAAGGGCCTTATATTTGGTTTATAGGGTTAAAGGGCCTTATATTTGGTTTATAGGGTTAAAGGGCCTTATATTTGGTTTATAGGGTTAAAGGGCCTTATATTTGGTTTATAGGGTTAAAGGGCCTTTTATTTAGTTTATAGGGTTAAAGGGCCTTATATTTGGTTTATAGGGTTAAAGGGCCTTATATTTAGTTTATAGGGTTAAAGGGCCTTATATTTGGTTTATAGGGTTAAAGGGCCTTTTATTTAGTTTATAGGGTTAAAGGGCCTTATATTTAGTTTATAGGGTTAAAGGGCCTTATATTTGGTTTATAGGGTTAAAGGGCCTTATATTTAGTTTATAGGGTTAAAGGGCCTTATATTTGGTTTATAGGGTTAAAGGGCCTTTTATTTAGTTTATAGGGTTAAAGGGCCTTATATTTAGTTTATAGGGTTAAAGGGCCTTATATTTAGTTTATAGGGTTAAAGGGCCTTATATTTGGTTTATAGGGTTAAAGGGCCTTTTATTTAGTTTATGGGGTTAAAGGGCCTTATATTTAGTTTATAGGGTTAAAGGGCCTTATATTTGGTTTATAGGGTTAAAGGGCCTTATATTTAGTTTATAGGGTTAAAGGGCCTTATATTTGGTTTATAGGGTTAAAGGGCCTTTTATTTAGTTTATAGGGTTAAAGGGCCTTATATTTAGTTTATAGGGTTAAAGGGCCTTATATTTGGTTTATAGGGTTAAAGGGCCTTATATTTAGTTTATAGGGTTAAAGGGCCTTATATTTGGTTTATGGGGTTAAAGGGCCTTATATTTAGTTTATAGGGTTAAAGGGCCTTATATTTGGTTTATGGGGTTAAAGGGCCTTATATTTGGTTTATGGGGTTAAAGGGCCTTATATTTAGTTTATAGGGTTAAAGGGCCTTATATTTGGTTTATAGGGTTAAAGGGCCTTATATTTAGTTTATAGGGTTAAAGGGCCTTATATTTGGTTTATAGGGTTAAAGGGCCTTATATTTGGTTTATAGGGTTAAAGGGCCTTATATTTAGTTTATGGGGTTAAAGGGCCTTATATTTGGTTTATGCGGTTAAAGGGCCATATATTTGGTTTTTGGGGTTAAAGGGCCTTATATTTAGTTTATAGGGTTAAAGGGCCTTATATTTAGTTTATAGGGTTAAAGGGCCTTATATTTGGTTTATAGGGTTAAAGGGCCTTATATTTAGTTCATAGGGTTAAAGGGCCTTATATTTGGTTTATGGGGTTAAAGGGCCTTATATTTGGTTTATGGGGCCTATAACCCTATAAACTAAATATATTTGTTTCCTGCCCACATTACTTTATTACACCACCAGGGAGTGCCATCGCTCTAAAATTAAACAACAATTTTTTTACAGGGTGAGATTATTCATTCACCTACTGGGATTACCTTTGGATCCTAGCAGGGATTATGATGATGTTATGATTATTCTCATCAATGATTGTTTATGTTCGATGTTATTAAACATAATTTAGTAACCATTTACATTACATTTCTCTTGTACCTGTGTAATACTGTAATTGCATGATCATTTCACCGCTTTGTAATTACATAGTGAAATAGTTTTTTTGTTTATGATTTTGACATTGGTAATTGATGTCGATGATGATGATGATGATGATGATGATGATTTGTAAAATAATCATGATGTTGTTTTTAACCTCTCTAGGTTAACCATCTCAAAGCATAAATTGCTCTTATTTTACATTTTTAGTCATTTAGCAGACACTCTTATCCAGAGCGACTTACAGTTAGTGAGTGCATACATTTTTCATACTGGCCCCCCGTGGGAATCGAACCCACAACCCTGGCGTTGCAAGCGCCATGCTCTACCAACTGAGCTACAGGAGGCCTCTTATGGTTTTGTAGTAACACTGTAATTCCTCTAGTAATAACATGTTCTGACTTAGTAATGGAATTATTGGTGTAATGGAGTTGAGCAGTTGATGAGAACGATGATAATAATTGTAATGTGTAATGATAGCAATATTATTTCTAATCTCTGATGTCTCTTCAGGTTAACCATCTCAGCAGAATGCCCCATGCAGTTAGAGGACTTCCCCATGGATGCCCACGCCTGTCCTCTCAAGTTTGGAAGCTGTAAGTTAATAAGACTCCTCACTAAACACATCTGCCATTACGGATCTGCTATTATCACACACACACACACACACACACACACACACACACACACACACACACACACACACACACACACACACACACACACACACACACACACACACACACACACACACACACGTGATGTTTCTGCTGTGAGTCTGTACCTCTGTCCCAATGCTGTGAAGGTCAGGTTCAGTGGAAGGTCATTAGTAAAAACAAAACAATGATGTCCCAAGCCGGCTGCCCTGCGGTACACCACACTCAACCCGATTCGCATTAGAGAGGCTTCATTAAAGAAAACCCTCTGTGTTCTATTGGATAGGTAACGCTCAATAAACCATCTGTGTTCTATTGGATAGGTAACTCTCAATAAACCATCTGTGTTCTATTGGATAGGTAACTCTCAATAAACCATCTGTGTTCTATTGGATAGGTAACTCTCAATAAACCATCTGTGTTCTATTGGATAGGTAACTCTCAATAAACCATCTGTGTTCTATTAGATAGGTAACTCTCAATAAACCATCTGTGTTCTATTGGATAGGTAACTCTCAATAAACCATCTGTGTTCTATTGGATAGGTAACTCTCAATAAACCATCTTTGTTCTATTAGATAGGTAACTCTCACTCCATAATAAGGCAGAGGATGCAAATCCATAACACCTACGTTTTTTCAGCAGTAGGTTATGATCAATGATATCAAAAGCTGCACTGAAGTCTAACAAAACAGCTCCCACAATCTTCTTACTATCAATTTATTTTAGCCAATCATCAGTCATTTGTGTCAGTGCCGAGCATGTTGAGTGCCCTTCCCTGCTGAAAGTCTGTTGTTAATTTGTTTTCTGTAAAATAACTTTGTATTTGGACAAACAACATTTTTTCCAAAAGTTTGTTAAGAGCCGGTAACAGGCTGATTGGGTCAGCTGTTTGAACCATTAAAGGTTGCTCCGCTATTCTTGAGCAGCGGAATGACATTTGACTCCCTCCAGGCCTGAGGGTACACTCCATTTTCTAGGCTTACATTGAAGATGTGGAAAAAAGTAGTCACAATGTATTCTGCTACCAACTGCAGCAATTTGCCAGGTTGTCGGTACCAGGTGGCTTGTCCTTATAGATAACAATTTTTTCACCTCTTCCACACTACCTTTGCGGAACTCAAAACTACAGTGCTAGTCTTTCATTATTTGGTCCGTTACGGATTAATGTGAAGGCTCAGTGTTTGTTGTTTACGTGTCACACCTAAGTTTGCTAATCTTGTCAACATAAAAGTTGCTAAAGTGGTTGGCAATATCAAAGGGTTTTGCTATGAACGAGCCATCTGCCTCAGTGAAGGACGGAGCGTAGATAGTCCTCCAGAGCTTTTACTATCATTCTTTATATCATTGATCTTTGTTTCATAGTATACTTTCTTCTTCTTTTTGTTCAGTTTAGTCACATGATTTCTCTATTTACAGCATGTTTGCCAGTCTGCTGTGTCATCAGACTTATTTGCTATCCCCTTTGCCTCGTCCCTCTCAGCCATACCGTTTTTTTTCCAATTCATCACCTATCCATGGGGATTTGGCAGCTCTAACAGTGAGTTTCTTGGTGGGTGCATGCCTATCAGTAACTGGAAGAATAGGCTTTAGGCGAGGCAGATGATCCTATAGCTGTTTAGCTGTTATACTTCCTCATCTGACATGAGATCCTCTCTCAGCCTAACAGGAATATGACTCTGGACGTACAGGACATGGCAACACCTCCTCCATTTGCATTTATAGCTTTCCTATAGATTCTATAACCATGTATAGCTACTATTGCAACATCAAAGGAAGGTGTGTTTCAGAGATGGCCATTATATGAAGGTTTTCTAATGTTATTAAGTTGTCAGTTTCATGAACCTTGTTTCTCAGGCTACATATGTTAATATACGGGGCTATTTTAAGTCCTTTTCTGGGTTTTGTGCTATTCTGAAAGGCTGATCCGAGGTAGACATATCAGGGACATTTATTTTTGAGCCAATGGTACTGAGTGTGTCTGTGTTTGTGTCTGTGTGTGTGTGTGTGTGTGTGTGTGTGTGTGTGTGTGTGTGTGTGTGTGTGTGTGTGTGTGTGTGTGTGTGTGTGTGTCTCTGTGTGTGTGTGTGTGTGTGTGTCTCTGTGTGTGTGTGTGTGTGTGTCTGTGTGTGTGTCTGTGTGTGTGTGTGTGTGTGTGTGTGTGTGTGTGTCTCTGTGTGTGTGTGTGTGTGTGTGTGTCTCTGTGTGTGTGTGTGTGTGTGTGTGTGTGTCTCTGTGTGTGTGTGTCTGTGTGTGTGTGTGTGTGTGTGTGTGTGTGTGTGTGTGTGTGTGTGTGTGTGTCTGTGTGTGTGTGTGTGTGTGTGTGTGTGTGTGTGTGTGTCTCTGTGTGTGTGTGTGTGTGTGTCTGTTGTGTGTGTGTGTGTGTGTGTGTGTGTGTGTGTGTGTGTGTGTGTGTGTGTGTGTGTGTGTGTGTACTTGCACTGGTAAATGAAGAAAATAATGTATAGCTGTATAGGATTTGACAGCCATTCGGAAATTAATATGATTGCATGTTGATTATAACTACTAAATTCTGTACACTGGAATCTTCCAGGGTTAATAAAGTTGGTTGGTAAGATGGGTTTGTTTAGTGTAGTCATGTTCAGAACATGCAAGGTAAGATGTCAGGAAGGGGAAATCGAGCCAGTCAGCATCCCATTCAGTTCACATATTTTGTAGCTAGTTACAATTCATAGCTACACCCGGAGACATAAATGTACTGTATAATATATATCTGTAACGTTATGACCATATAGTAGAATGTAGGCTGATCCTTCGTTAATTAGGGGGTGGTCAGTCACAGAATTGATCATAGCCTACCGATACCTTGTAGATCGCCTAGTTAAGAAGAGGTTTGGAATGGATAAGCCACTATGGTGATGACAGACACCTTCACTTTTAAAAAAAACTAAATGCATGGATATTATTCACAGAGTAAAGGCATAACAACAACAAAAAACTGTTAGAAAATATTAATTTAGATTTTTTAAATTAATTTTGTTAATTTCACACTAAAGTAAAACAACAAATAATATAATTGAAAGCAATAATAATTAAATTGCATGTTGCCGCACACAGAGACCATTCATATAATTTCATTTAAGCTTTTATTTTTATTTAACCAGGTGAATTACCTTGATTTAAACAGGTATTTAACCTTTATTTAAACAGGTTGGTGTCGTTAAATTTTCAAATCAGCGGTACTAAAATGTTTAATTATTTTCTTCACAAAGTTGTCTGTCTGACTGCCCACAGCATGAAAAATTACACACACACACACACACACACACACACACACACACACACACACACACACACACACACACACACACACACACACACACACACACACACACACACACACACACACACACACACACACACACACACACACACACACACACACACACGCCACACACACACACACACACACACAGCCTCACACACACACACACACACACACACACACACACACACACACACACACACACACACACACACACACACACACACACACACACACACACAGCCTCACACACACACACACACACACACACACACACACACACACAGCCTCACACACACACACACACATACACATACACACACGCACGCGAACACACACACACGCGCGCTTACACACACACACACGCACACACACACACAGGGTGTAACTGATTTAGCACCAAGGTAAATTTGTAGTAATCTTAATATGTCATGTGACTGTGTAAAGCAACCAACCACTTGCTCCCAGCTTTCCCTCTGCTCTCTGCTCTCTGCGAGCCAGTTCATCCTACAGCCCAGTGAGTTTCCCTCTGCTCTCTGTGAGCCAGTTCATCCTACAGCCCAGTGAGTTTCCCTCTGCTCTCTGTGAGCCAGTTCATCCTACAGCCCAGTGGGTTTCCCTCTGCTCTCTGTGAGCCAGTTCATCCTACAGCCCAGTGAGTTTCCCTCTGCTCTCTGTGAGCCAGTTCATCCTACAGCCCAGTGGGTTTCCCTCTGCTCTCTGTGAGCCAGTTCATCCTACAGCCCAGTGAGTTTCCCTCTGCTCTCTGTGAGCCAGTTCATCCTACAGCCCAGTGAGTTTCCCTCTGCTCTCTGTGAGCCAGTTCATCCTACAGCCCAGTGGGTTTCCCTCTGCTCTCTGTGAGCCAGTTCATCCTACAGCCCAGTGGGTTTCCCTCTGCTCTCTGTGAGCCAGTTCATCCTACAGCCCAGTGGGTTTCCCTCTGCTCTCTGTGAGCCAGTTCATCCTACAGCCCAGTGGGTTTCCCTCTGCTCTCTGTGAGCCAGTTCATCCTACAGCCCAGTGGGTTTCCCTCTGCTCTCTGTGAGCCAGTTCATCCTACAGCCCAGTGGGTTTCCCTCTGCTCTCTGTGAGCCAGTTCATCCTACAGCCCAGTGGGTTTCCCTCTGCTCTCTGTGAGCCAGTTCATCCTACAGCCCAGTGAGTTTCCCTCTGCTCTCTGTGAGCCAGTTCATCCTACAGCCCAGTGAGTTTCCCTCTGCTCTCTGTGAGCCAGTTCATCCTACAGCCCAGTGGGTTTCCCTCTGCTCTCTGTGAGCCAGTTCATCCTACAGCCCAGTGAGTTTCCCTCTGCTCTCTGTGAGCCAGTTCATCCTACAGCCCAGTGAGTTTCCCTCTGCTCTCTGTGAGCCAGTTCATCCTACAGCCCAGTGGGTTTCCCTCTGCTCTCTGTGAGCCAGTTCATCCTACAGCCCAGTGGGTTTCCCTCTGCTCTCTGTGAGCCAGTTCATCCTACAGCCCAGTGGGTTTCCCTCTGCTCTCTGTGAGCCAGTTCATCCTACAGCCCAGTGGGTTTCCCTCTGCTCTCTGTGAGCCAGTTCATCCTACAGCCCAGTGGGTTTCCCTCTGCTCTCTGTGAGCCAGTTCATCCTACAGCCCAGTGGGTTTCCCTCTGCTCTCTGTGAGCCAGTTCATCCTACAGCCCAGTGGGTTTCCCTCTGCTCTCTGTGAGCCAGTTCATCCTACAGCCCAGTGGGTTTCCCTCTGCTCTCTGTGAGCCAGTTCATCCTACAGCCCAGTGGGTTTCCCTCTGCTCTCTGTGAGCCAGTTCATCCTACAGCCCAGTGGGTTTCCCTCTGCTCTCTGTGAGCCAGTTCATCCTACAGCCCAGTGAGTTTCCCTCTGCTCTCTGTGAGCCAGTTCATCCTACAGCCCAGTGAGTTTCCCTCTGCTCTCTGTGAGCCAGTTCATCCTACAGCCCAGTGGGTTTCCCTCTGCTCTCTGTGAGCCAGTTCATCCTACAGCCCAGTGGGTTTCCTCTGCTCTCTGTGAGCCAGTTCATCCTACAGCCCAGTGGGTTTCCCTCTGCTCTCTGTGAGCCAGTTCATCCTACAGCCCAGTGGGTTTCCCTCTGCTCTCTGTGAGCCAGTTCATCCTACAGCCCAGTGGGTTTCCCTCTGCTCTCTGTGAGCCAGTTCATCCTACAGCCCAGTGGGTTTCCTCTGCTCTCTGTGAGCCAGTTCATCCTACAGCCCAGTGGGTTTCCCTCTGCTCTCTGTGAGCCAGTTCATCCTACAGCCCAGTGGGTTTCCCTCTGCTCTCTGTGAGCCAGTTCATCCTACAGCCCAGTGGGTTTCCCTCTGCTCTCTGTGAGCCAGTTCATCCTACAGCCCAGTGGGTTTCCCTCTGCTCTCGTGAGCCAGTTCATCCTACAGCCCAGTGGGTTTCCCTCTGCTCTCTGTGAGCCAGTTCATCCTACAGCCCAGTGGGTTTCCCTCTGCTCTCTGTGAGCCAGTTCATCCTACAGCCCAGTGGGTTTCCCTCTGCTCTCTGTGAGCCAGTTCATCCTACAGCCCAGTGGGTTTCCCCTCTGCTCTCTGTGAGCCAGTTCATCCTACAGCCCAGTGGGTTTCCCTCTGCTCTCTGTGAGCCAGTTCATCCTACAGCCCAGTGGGTTTCCTCTGCTCTCTGTGAGCCAGTTCATCCTACAGCCCAGTGGGTTTCCCTCTGCTCTCTGTGAGCCAGTTCATCCTACAGCCCAGTGGGTTTCCCTCTGCTCTCTGTGAGCCAGTTCATCCTACAGCCCAGTGGGTTTCCCTCTGCTCTCTGTGAGCCAGTTCATCCTACAGCCCAGTGGGTTTCCCTCTGCTCTCTGTGAGCCAGTTCATCCTACAGCCCAGTGGGTTTCCCTCTGCTCTCTGTGAGCCAGTTCATCCTACAGCCCAGTGGGTTTCCCTCTGCTCTCTGTGAGCCAGTTCATCCTACAGCCCAGTGGGTTTCCCTCTGCTCTCTGTGAGCCAGTTCATCCTACAGCCCAGTGGGTTTCCCTCTGCTCTCTGTGAGCCAGTTCATCCTACAGCCCAGTGGGTTTCCCTCTGCTCTCTGTGAGCCGGTTCATCCTACAGCCCAGTGGGTTTCCCTCTGCTCTCTGTGAGCCAGTTCATCCTACAGCCCAGTGGGTTTCCCTCTGCTCTCTGTGAGCCAGTTCATCCTACAGCCCAGTGGGGTTTCCTCTGCTCTCTGTGAGCCAGTTCATCCTACAGCCCAGTGGGTTTCCCTCTGCTCTCTGTGAGCCAGTTCATCCTACAGCCCAGTGGGTTTCCCTCTGCTCTCTGTGAGCCAGTTCATCCTACAGCCCAGTGGGTTTCCCTCTGCTCTCTGTGAGCCAGTTCATCCTACAGCCCAGTGGGTTTCCCTCTGCTCTCTGTGAGCCAGTTCATCCTACAGCCCAGTGGGTTTCCCTCTGCTCTCTGTGAGCCAGTTCATCCTACAGCCCAGTGGGTTTCCCTCTGCTCTCTGTGAGCCAGTTCATCCTACAGCCCAGTGGGTTTCCCTCTGCTCTCTGTGAGCCAGTTCATCCTACAGCCCAGTGGGTTTCCCTCTGCTCTCTGTGAGCCAGTTCATCCTACAGCCCAGTGGGTTTCCCTCTGCTCTCTGTGAGCCAGTTCATCCTACAGCCCAGTGGGTTTCCCTCTGCTCTCTGTGAGCCAGTTCATCCTACAGCCCAGTGGGTTTCCCTCTGCTCTCTGTGAGCCAGTTCATCCTACAGCCCAGTGGGTTTCCTCTGCTCTCTGTGAGCCAGTTCATCCCTACAGCCCAGTGGGTTTCCCTCTGCTCTCTGTGAGCCAGTTCATCCTACAGCCCAGTGGGTTTCCCTCTGCTCTCTGTGAGCCAGTTCATCCTACAGCCCAGTGGGTTTCCCTCTGCTCTCTGCTCTCTGTGAGCCAGTTCATCCTACAGCCCAGTGGGTTTCCCTCTGCTCTCTGTGAGCCAGTTCATCCTACAGCCCAGTGGGTTTCCCTCTGCTCTCTGTGAGCCAGTTCATCCTACAGCCCAGTGGGTTTCCCTCTGCTCTCTGTGAGCCAGTTCATCCTACAGCCCAGTGGGTTTCCCTCTGCTCTCTGCTCTCTGTGAGCCAGTTCATCCTACAGCCCAGTGGGTTTCCCTCTGCTCTCTGTGAGCCAGTTCATCCTACAGCCCAGTGGGTTTCCCTCTGCTCTCTGTGAGCCAGTTCATCCTACAGCCCAGTGGGTTTCCCTCTGCTCTCTGTGAGCCAGTTCATCCTACAGCCCAGTGGGTTTCCCTCTGCTCTCTGTGAGCCAGTTCATCCTACAGCCCAGTGAGTTTCCCTCTGCTCTCTGTGAGCCAGTTCATCCTACAGCCCAGTGGGTTTCCCTCTGCTCTCTGTGAGCCAGTTCATCCTACAGCCCAGTGGGTTTCCCTCTGCTCTCTGTGAGCCAGTTCATCCTACAGCCCAGTGGGTTTCCCTCTGCTCTCTGTGAGCCAGTTCATCCTACAGCCCAGTGGGTTTCCCTCTGCTCTCTGTGAGCCAGTTCATCCTACAGCCCAGTGAGTTTCCCTCTGCTCTCTGTGAGCCAGTTCATCCTACAGCCCAGTGGGTTTCCCTCTGCTCTCTGTGAGCCAGTTCATCCTACAGCCCAGTGGGTTTCCCTCTGCTCTCTGTGAGCCAGTTCATCCTACAGCCCAGTGGGTTTCCCTCTGCTCTCTGTGAGCCAGTTCATCCTACAGCCCAGTGGGTTTCCCTCTGCTCTCTGTGAGCCAGTTCATCCTACAGCCCAGTGGGTTTCCCTCTGCTCTCTGTGAGCCAGTTCATCCTACAGCCCAGTGGGTTTCCCTCTGCTCTCTGTGAGCCAGTTCATCCTACAGCCCAGTGGGTTTCCCTCTGCTCTCTGTGAGCCAGTTCATCCTACAGCCCAGTGGGTTTCCTCTGCTCTCTGTGAGCCAGTTCATCCTACAGCCCAGTGGGTTTCCCTCTGCTCTCTGTGAGCCAGTTCATCCTACAGCCCAGTGGGTTTCCCTCTGCTCTCTGTGAGCCAGTTCATCCTACAGCCCAGTGGGTTTCCCTCTGCTCTCTGTGAGCCAGTTCATCCTACAGCCCAGTGGGTTTCCCTCTGCTCTCTGTGAGCCAGTTCATCCTACAGCCCAGTGGGTTTCCCTCTGCTCTCTGTGAGCCAGTTCATCCTACAGCCCAGTGGGTTTCCCTCTGCTCTCTGCTCTCTGTGAGCCAGTTCATCCTACAGCCCAGTGGGTTTCCCTCTGCTCTCTGTGAGCCAGTTCATCCTACAGCCCAGTGGGTTTCCTCTGCTCTCTGTGAGCCAGTTCATCCTACAGCCCAGTGGGTTTCCCTCTGCTCTCTGTGAGCCAGTTCATCCTACAGCCCAGTGGGTTTCCCTCTGCTCTCTGTGAGCCAGTTCATCCTACAGCCCAGTGGGTTTCCCTCTGCTCTCTGTGAGCCAGTTCATCCTACAGCCCAGTGGGTTTCCCTCTGCTCTCTGTGAGCCAGTTCATCCTACAGCCCAGTGGGTTTCCCTCTGCTCTCTGTGAGCCAGTTCATCCTACAGCCCAGTGGGTTTCCCTCTGCTCTCTGTGAGCCAGTTCATCCTACAGCCCAGTGGGTTTCCCTCTGCTCTCTGTGAGCCAGTTCATCCTACAGCCCAGTGGGTTTCCCTCTGCTCTCTGTGAGCCAGTTCATCCTACAGCCCAGTGGGTTTCCCTCTGCTCTCTGTGAGCCAGTTCATCCTACAGCCCAGTGGGTTTCCTCTGCTCTCTGTGAGCCAGTTCATCCTACAGCCCAGTGGGTTTCCCTCTGCTCTCTGTGAGCCAGTTCATCCTACAGCCCAGTGGGTTTCCCTCTGCTCTCTGTGAGCCAGTTCATCCTACAGCCCAGTGGGTTTCCCTCTCTCTGTGAGCCAGTTCATCCTACAGCCCAGTGGGTTTCCCTCTGCTCTCTGTGAGCCAGTTCATCCTACAGCCCAGTGGGTTTCCCTCTGCTCTCTGTGAGCCAGTTCATCCTACAGCCCAGTGGGTTTCCCCCTCTGCTCTCTGTGAGCCAGTTCATCCTACAGCCCAGTGGGTTTCCCTCTGCTCTCTGTGAGCCAGTTCATCCTACAGCCCAGTGGGTTTCCCTCTGCTCTCTGTGAGCCAGTTCATCCTACAGCCCAGTGGGTTTCCCTCTGCTCTCTGTGAGCCAGTTCATCCTACAGCCCAGTGGGTTTCCCTCTGCTCTCTGTGAGCCAGTTCATCCTACAGCCCAGTGGGTGCTGCTGTACGTTCAGCGTCCCAAATGGTACTCTAGTCCCTATATAGAGTCCTGTGGGCCCTGGTCAACAGTAGTGCACTATAAAGGGAATAGGGCAGACTTTGGGATGTAAACCTGGACTATATAGGGGTCTCCTGTCCTGTCCAATGGAGAATAAGATTAGCACCATGAGGCTCTCCCGGCAGCAGACACACTCAGGTTTATAATAATAATAAATAAATAAAATGCTTTTATCCGAAGCGACTTACAGTCATGTCTGCATACATGTTTACGTATGGGTGGTCCCGGGGATCGAACCCACTACCCTGGCGTTACAAGCGCCGTGCTCTACCAAATTGAGCTACAGAGGACCACATGCCTGGTTATTAAGGGTTCTCCTCCTGGCTGCTCCTGGCCCAAAATGGCACCCTATTCCCTATATAGTGCACTACTTTAGACTAGGGCCCTCATAGGTCTCTGGTCAAAAGTAGTGCACTACATAGGGAATAGGGTGCCATTTAGGACAAACTTCCTCCTGTCACACATCTCATGCCGTGGAGGATTCTAAGGACACCTCTCTCTCTCTCTCGCCTGGTTGTTTTCGAAATTTGGCGGTGTTACGCTGATGGACCTAGGCCACAGAGGTCAACCCTAACAGTGAGGGCTGGGGATAGAGTAGGAACAGTGAGGGCTGGGGATAGAGTAGGAACAGTGAGGGCTGGGGATAGAGTAGGAACAGTGAGGGCTGGGGATAGAGAAGGAACAGTGAGGGCTGGGGATAGAGAAGGAACAGTGAGGGCTGGGGATAGAGAAGGAACAGTGAGGGCTGGGGATAGAGAAGGAACAGTGAGGGCTGGGGATAGAGTAGGAACAGTGAGGGCTGGGGATAGAGTAGGAACAGTGAGGGCTGGGGATAGAGTAGGAACAGTGAGGGCTGGGGATAGAGTAGGAACAGTGAGGGCTGGGGATATTTGACCAATCGCCTTTATGAGAATATCTTTAAATGCTTCCTATCATAACGGGACCTTCCTGGACTATGATCAATTTCCGCCACTGCACCCCTCTACTAGCTTGAACCAGAAAATGGCTGCTCACTGTCCCACTCCAGGTGAGAGTAAATGGCTGCTCACTGTTCCACTCCAGGTGAGAGTAAATGGATGCGTGTCGGAACCAGAAAGAAGGAGAATAATCATTCTCGGCACGCCTGCCTTCTTCCCCCGCTTCCGGACTTAAGACTTTCAAATCGCTTTGAGCCCCTGTACCAGCTGTCCTCTGTCGGGGGCTTGGGTGTTCCCTCCATGGCTGTGGATGCCCCTCCAGCTACCTCTCCCTGTCCTAGTCAATCAGCTGCCTGGGCACAGCCTGGACCACCGCGGCCTCCCTGCTCTCTGGATCAGAGTTCTGTCCCTTTGGCGGTTGTGGCCTGCACACAGCCGGCGTCTCAGCAGCCCTCTTCTCAGGTGAGATCTGTGGCTCTGGCCTCGCAATCTGCTTCGAGACACGGCAGATCATTCCGGCGATTGTGATAGGGAGTTCGATGGTGAGGCATATATCTGTACCTGGGGCAAAGATTTCAGGATATCACCAGGTTGCTTCCCGAGGCTGTGAGTCAGTCACCGGGGGCTGATACTGTCATGATTCATGTGGGGTCGAATGACATTATGAAGGGCAGCTCAGAACAGCTGAAGATGGATTTTAAAGAACTGATTGGGTCTCTACTTGACACCAACAAACACCCCATAATATCTGGCCCTCTGCCCTCCCTAAATCGTGGCATTGAACGTTTCAGCAGACTTTTAGCCCTCCATAACTGGCTACGAGACTATTGCAGCTCTGTGGGTGTAACATTTATTGACAATTTTGATACCTTCTGGAAACAATTCTCATATTATAAGGAGGATGGGATCCACCCAAATCATTTGGGTTCCTGGATCCTTTCACAGCATTATAAGACTGCGTGAAGACAATGACTAATCAATGACCCAAGTCCAGCTCATTTAATCCCTACCATTGTGTCGCTGAGTTGTCATAATGATTCAGCAAATGTACATTATCCTAGATGAGTTGGAAGACACAATGTAAGTAACCTAATTTATGTCCCTCTTACTGCCCTGAATGCCTCTGCTGATCCTACAGCTATTGTATGCAGTAATCATATGCCTATGAACCAGAGTAATACTGTTAGCACTGAGATGGTGTGCCCTAGTAGGAAGTCCACTGTGTGCAGCTCACCCTGCACTAATAAAAATAACTCTCTACAAGTGTCTCTCTGGTCAGTAGGGGCTAGGGGTTGTTTCTGGACAGGCCATGGGTATTATGGTAGCTCAGTCAGTCACTCAGTCTGGCACTGTCAAAAATAACGTAATACTTGCTTCCTCTCTCCTCGTTTCCTTCTTAAAACCCATTGGATGAGATGGTCAGAGGTCCCTCCCCTCTCACCTTCTTATCCAATGGGTTTTGATAAGGAGGTGAGGAGAGAGGGTGTGAGGAATTAAGGAAATGCAGTTGAGATTGTCCCCTTGTTTCCTCCATTCCTCCCCTCCCTCTCAAAGCCCATTGGAGGAGAGGAGGGAAGGTTCCTCCCCTTGGGCTCCAATGCACTTACAAGGAGAGAAGGAAACAAGGACAGAGGAAGCCATAATGTGATGTCTAGTTTTCACACACATACACACACACACACACACACACACACACACACAGTGGTTGATGAGTTTACTGGTTACTGTATATGAATTTCATTATTGATTATTATTAATGTCAATAATTTTGTTGACAGAACCCATTCTATTATATTACTGTATTCCGTAATTATATCAACTATAAAAAATATAGAAATGCTGTTGTTTATCTTTTTCATTCTTCAGGAATGTTTAGCAGTGTTGCATTACTCCAGACCGGTCTCGGTCTTGAGTCCGGTCTCCAGACCACATATTGAGGGTCTCGGTCTTGAGTCCGGTCTCCAGACCACATATTGAGGGTCTCGGTCTTGAGTCCGGTCTCCAGACCACATATTGAGGGTCTCGGTCTTGAGTCCGGTCTCCAGACCACATATTGAGGGTCTCGGTCTTGAGTCCGGTCTCCAGACCACATATTGAGGGTCTCGGTCTTGAGTCCGGTCTCCAGACCACATATTGAGGGTCTCGGCCTTGAGTCCGGTCTCCAGACCACATATTGAGGGTCTCGGTCTTGAGTCCGGTCTCCAGACCACATATTGAGGGTCTCGGTCTTGAGTCCGGTCTCCACCACAGAGGGTCTCGGTCTTGAGTGCGGTCTCCAGACCACATATTGAGGGTCTCGGTCTTGAGTCCGGTCTCCAGACCACATATTGAGGGTCTCGGTCTTGAGTGCGGTCTCCAGACCACATATTGAGGGTCTCGGTCTTGAGTCCGGTCTCCAGACCACATATTGAGGGTCTCGGTCTTGAGTCCGGTCTCCAGACCACATATTGAGTGTCTAGGTCTTGTCTCAGTGTGAGATACATTTTTTGTATCAATCTCTGACAGTGAGGACTTGTAATTTCTTCCATAGACCAGTGGAGTAAAAAACTAAAAATTATCAGCTTCCATTCAGTAATCGCATAAAAGCGCTTCGCCACGCCAAATACATACATTCCTTTCTTGAAACATGAATATCTTATCGCCTATTGAAACCTGGGATTCCTACTTTACTCATAACGTCACTGTCCTTTACCTTCATTGAAAAATATACTCAAACTTTGTCCCAATTTCCTTGACTTGCTGGTAGGGAAGTGTTATACAGTATCTATTAGTCAGGGAAGACAGGGGAAATTGAAACAGTCTGTATATCTATTATAGACATGTTTGCTGTAGTGGCGAACCTATTCGACCTTCAGTGTGTGACAGGCTCCTGATGCTGAAAGGACAGCAACCATAATAACAGTAGGAGAGTGCACTTTTTGTAAAACACAAAGGGCCAGTGGTGTAGTGGAGGATAGACTCAGGTATAAGCTGTATACCCACTTTACTTCAGGGAGCATCGCCTATACTCTCTTCTGAATCCCTTTCTGTTGCGTATCAAAGTAGTGTAGTGGAGGTATACGACTTATCAATGGCGTAGGACAATAGAGTAATCACGCACAAAGGAGCCTACACAATCGCAAAAGCAGGTAAAATATATTGACATGCAAGCAGCACACGGTCTAGTTTCAGCGGGGATATCATCTGCAGGCATCTCTGAGCTGCTGTGTGTGTTGCTGTTGTTAATGTGATGGACAAAGGCTTCAGCTCTAGAGGCAGGAAAACCATTTAACATTTACGTGCTGGTCATTTAGCAGACGCTCTTATCCAGATAAATGACCTGAACGCTGAACGCTGAGTCATTTAGCAGACGCTCTTATCCAGATAAATGACCTGAACGCTGAACGCTGAGTCATTTAGCAGACGCTCTTATCCAGATAAATGACCTGAACGCTGAACGCTGAGTCATTTAGCAGACGCTCTTATCCAGATAAATGACCTGAACGCTGAACGCTGAGTCATTTAGCAGACGCTCTTATCCAGATAAATGACCTGAACGCTGAACGCTGAGTCATTTAGCAGACGCTCTTATCCAGATAAATGACCTGAACGCTGAACGCTGAGTCATTTAGCAGACGCTCTTATCCAGATAAATGACCTGAACGCTGAACGCTGAGTCGATTTAGCAGACGTCTTATCCAGATAATGACCTGAACGCTGAACGCTGAGTCATTTAGCAGACGCTCTATCCAGATAAATGACCTGAACGCTGAACGCTGAGTCATTTAGCAGACGCTCTTATCCAGATAATGACCTGAACGCTGAACGCTGAGTCATTTAGCAGACGCCTTATCCAGATAAATGACCTGAACGCTGAACGCTGAGTCATTTAGCAGACGCTCTTATCCAGATAAATGACCTGAACGCTGAACGCTGAGTCATTTAGCAGACGCTCTTATCCAGATAAATGACCTGAACGCTGAACGCTGAGTCATTTAGCAGACGCTCTTATCCAGATAAATGACCTGAACGCTGAACGCTGAGTCATTTAGCAGACGCTCTTATCCAGATAAATGACCTGAACGCTGAACGCTGAGTCATTTAGCAGACGCTCTTATCCAGATAAATGACCTGAACGCTGAACGCTGAGTCATTTAGCAGACGCTCTTATCCAGATAAATGACCTGAACGCTGAACGCTGAGTCATTTAGCAGACGCTCTTATCCAGATAATGACCTGAACGCTGAACGCTGAGTCATTTAGCAGACGCTCTTATCCAGATAAATGACCTGAACGCTGAACGCTGAGTCATTTAGCAGACGCTCTTATCCAGATAAATGACCTGAACGCTGAACGCTGAGTCATTTAGCAGACGCTCTTATCCAGATAAATGACCTGAACGCTGAACGCTGAGTCATTTAGCAGACGCTCTTATCCAGATAAATGACCTGAACGCTGAACGCTGAGTCATTTAGCAGACGCTCTTATCCAGATAAATGACCTGAACGCTGAACGCTGAGTCATTTAGCAGACGCTCTTATCCAGATAATGACCTGAACGCTGAACGCTGAGTCATTTAGCAGACGCTCTTATCCAGATAAATGACCTGAACGCTGAACGCTGAGTCATTTAGCAGACGCTCTTATCCAGATAAATGACCTGAACGCTGAACGCTGAGTCATTTAGCAGACGCTCTTATCCAGATAATGAGCACCTGAACGCTGAACGCTGAGTCGTTTAGCAGACGCTCTTATCCAGATAAATGACCTGAACGCTGAACGCTGAGTCATTTAGCAGACGCTCTTATCCAGATAAATGACCTGAACGCTGAACGCTGAGTCATTTAGCAGACGCTCTTATCCAGATAAATGACCTGAACACTGAACGCTGAGTCATTTAGCAGACGCTCTTATCCAGATAAATGACCTGAACGCTGAACGCTGAGTCATTTAGCAGACGCTCTTATCCAGATAAATGACCTGAACGCTGAACGCTGAATGAGCTACATGCTACGAAACACAGAGATACACAAAAAAATGTAATATCTTTAATAATTAGTGTCTGGTAACTCTGATTATTTCCTCCTTGTTAATTCAAGGGGCTGCGTCCCAAATGGCAACCTATTCCCGTAAAAAGTCATGCACATTTTGACCAGAGGGTTACGTTGGTTACAGTGTTAAGAGGGATAGGTTGGTTTACATTTACATCATTTAGCAGACGCTCTTATCCAGAGCGACTTACATTTAGCGAGTGCATACATTTTTCATACTGGCCCCCCCCGTGGGAAACGAACCCACAACCCTGGCGTTGCAAACGCCATGCTCTACCAACTGAGCTACAGGAGTGTTAAGAGGGACATGTTGGTTTCTAATCCATATTAAGAAGGACAGGTTGGTTTCTAATCCATATTAAGAGGGACAGGTTGGTTTCTAATCCATATTAAGAGGGACAGGTTGGTTTCTAATCCATATTAAGAGGGACAGGTTGGTTTCTAATCCATATTAAGAGGGACAGGTTGGTTTTCTATAATATTCTACTGTATCTTATTCCATGCCGCTCTGTCATTGCTTGTCTATATATTTATAATATTCTTAAATTCCATTCCTTACTTAGATTTGTGTGTATTGGGTATGTGTTGTGAAATTGTTAGATATTACTTGTTAGATATTACTGCACTGTCGGAGCTAGAAGCACAAGCATTTCGCAACACCCGCAATAACATCTGATAAACACGTGTATGTGACGAAGAAAATTTGATTTGATTTGATTTCTAATCCGTGTTAAAAGGGATAGGATGGTTCCTAATCCATTTTAAGAGGTTTAGGTTGGTTCCTAATCAGTGTTAAAATGGATAGGTTGGTTTCTAATCCTTGTTAAAAGGGATAGGTTGGTTTCTAATCCATTTTAAGAGGGATAGGTTGGTTACTAATCCCTGTTAAGAGGGATAGGTTAGTTTCTAATCAATGTTAAGAGGGATATGTTGGTTTCTAGTCCTTGTTAAAAGGGACATTTTGTTTTCTAATCCCTGTTAAAAGGGATAGGTTGGTTTCTAATCCCTGTTAAGAGGGATAGGTTGGTTTCTAATCCGTGTTCAAACGGATAGGTTGGTTTCTAAACCCTGTTAAGAGGGTTAGGTTGGTTTCTAATCCCTTTTAAATGGGATAGGTTGGTTTCTAATCGCTGTTAAGAAGGATAGGTTGGTTTCTAATACCTGTTAAAATGGATAGGTTGGTTTCTAATCCCTGTTAAGAGGGATAGGTTGGTTTGAAATCCATGTTAAGAGGGATAGGTTTGTTTCTAATTCTTGTTAAAAGGGAAAGGGGGCTTTCTAATCCATTTTAAGAGGGATAGGTTGGTTTCTTATCCATGTTAAAATGGATAGGTTGGTTTTTTAATCAATTATAAGAGGGATAGGTTGGTTTCTAATCAGTGTTAAAATTGATAGCTTGGTTTCTAATCCATGTTAACGAGGGATAGGTTGGTTTCTAATCCCCGCTAAAAGGTATAGGTTGGTGTCTAATCCATGTAAAGCGGGATAGGTTAGTTTCTAATCCATGTTACGAGGGATAGGTTGGTTTCTAATCCATTTGAAGAGGGATATGATGGTGTCTAATCCCTGTTAAAAGAGATAGGTTGGTTTCTAATCCCTTTTCAGAGGGATAGGTTGGTTTCTAATCAGTGTTAAGAGTGATGGGTTGGTTTTTAATCCCTGGTCAGAGGGATTGGTTGGTTTCTAATCCATGTTAACGAGGGATAGGTTGGTTTCTAATCCCCGCTAAAAGGTATAGGTTGGTGTCTAATCCATGTAAAGCGGGATAGGTTAGTTTCTAATCCCTGTTCAGAGGTAAAGGTTAGTTTCTAATCCATTTGAAGAGGGATATGATGGTGTCTAATCCCTGTTAAAAGAGATAGGTTGGTTTCTAATCCCTGTTAAAAGAGATAGGTTGGTTTCTAATCCATGTTAAGAGGGATAGGTTGGTTTCTAATCCATTTTAAGAGGGATAGGTTGGTTACTAATCCCTGTTAAGGTGGATAGGTTGGTTTCTAATCCATTTTAAGAGGGATATGTTGGTTTCTAATCCATGTTAAGAGGGATAGGTTGGTTTCTAATCCTTGTTAATGTGACACTCTGGCTCCATGGACTTTGATTATTGAGCCAGGGTTGTTCATTTTCTTTTGGGTGTATTTCTATGTTGGTTTCTAGTTGTTCATTTCTATGTTTGGTGATTAGTCATATGACTCCCAATCGGAGGTAACGAGTGTCAGCTGTCGGCTCGTTATCTCTGATTGGGAGCCATATTTAAACTGTTGTGGTTTCACTGTGTGTTTGTGGGTTTTTGTTCCATGTACAGTCATTTGTCACTGTGGACTTCACTATCGTCATTCGTTTATTTGTTTTCGTGGTTGCTTTGATTAAATAAAGTCATCATGTTCACTCAACGCGCTGCGTATTGGTCCGCTTCCTCAGACGATCGTGACAGAAAAAACCCACCGTAAAAGGACCAAGCAGCGTGTCCAGGAGCAAAGAGACTGGACATGGGAGGAGGCGCCTGGTAAGGAGATCGAGAGGCTGGCGATGGCCCAGGTGGGCAAATCGTGGTCCTGGGAGGACATGCTCGGGGGCAAGGGACCTTGGGGGAAGATCAAGGCCCTGGCGAGAGAGGAGCAACGGCGTCAGCAGGGCCATCATCGTTGGAAGGACGAGAGGCAACCCCAAAAAGTTTTTTGGGGGGCACATGGCTTGGGCGGCTGGGCAGCAGGAGGCTGCCACAGGGAGACGTGGAGAGAAGGCTATCGGATTACGGGAGCCATTGGCGCGAGTAGAGGAAGGGAAGTTGTTGCGGCACGGCGTGAGAGACTGATGTGTGTTACCAGTCCGGTCCGGCCCGTTCCTGATCCCCAGTTAAAGCCAGTGGTGTGTGTTCCCAGTACGGACCGGCCTGTTCCTACTCCACGCATCAAGCCCACGGTGTGCGTCGACAGCCCTGCCCGGCCTGTTCCTGCTCCACGCACCAAGCCCACGGTGTGCGTCGCCAGCCCAGCCCGGCCTGTTCCTGCTCCACGCACAGAACCTACGGTGTGCGTCGCCAGCCCAGCCCGGCCTGTTCCTGCTCCACGCATCAAGCCCACGGTGTGCGTCGCCAGCCCGACCCGGCCTGTTCCGGCCACTCGCACCAGGGATACGGTGCGCGTCGCCAGCCCGGTCCGGCCTGTTCCTGCCACCCGCACCAAGGATACGGTGTGCGTCGACAGCCCTGCCCGGCCTGTTCCTGCTCCACGCACCAAGGATACGGTGTGCGTCGACAGCCCTGCCCGGCCTGTTCCTGCTCCACGCACCAAGCCCACGGTGTGCGTCGCCAGCCCAGCCCGGCCTGTTCCTGCTCCACGCACAGAACCTACGGTGTGCGTCGCCAGCCCAGCCCGGCCTGTTCCTGCTCCACGCACAGAGGATACGGTGTGCGTCGACAGCCCTGCCCGGCCTGTTCCTGCTCCACGCACCAAGGATACGGTGTGCGTCGACAGCCCTGCCCGGCCTGTTCCTGCTCCACGACCAAGGATACGGTGTGCGTCGACAGCCCGGCCCGGCCTGTTCCGGCCACTCGCACCAGGGGATACGGTGCGCGTCGCCAGCCCGACCCGGCCTGTTCCGCCACTCGCACCAGGGATACGGTGCGCGCCGCCAGCCCGGTCCGGCCTGTTCCTGCCACCCGCACCAAGTCTACGGTGCGCGTCGCCAGCCCGGTCCGGCCTGTTCCTTCTCCCCGCACTAGCCCTGAGATGCGTGTCCTCAGCCCCGGTACCTCCAGTTCCGGCACTACGCGCCAGGCCTAGAGTGCGCCTCAGACGGCCAGAGTCTGCCGCCTGCCCAACGGGCGCCTGAACTGCCCGTCTGCCCAACGGCGCCTGAACTGCCCGTCTGCCCAACGGCGCCTGAACTGCCCGTCTGCCCAATGGCGCCTGAACTGCCCGTCTGCCCAACGGGCGCCTGGACTGCCCCGTCTGCCCAACGGCGCCTGAACTGCCCGTCTGCCCAACGGGCGCTTGAACTGCCCGTCTGCCCAACGGCGCTAAAGCCACCCGTCTGTACTGAACCTGCAAAGCCGCCCCGTCTGCCATGAGCCTTCGGAGCCGTCCGCCAGACCGGGAGCCGCTAGAGCCTTCCGCCAGACAGGAGCCGCTAGAGCCTTCCGCCAGACAGGATCAGCCAGAGCCTTCCGCCAGACAGGATCAGCCAGAGCCTTCCGCCAGACAGGATCAGCCAGAGCCTTCCGCCAGACAGGGATCAGCCAGAGCCTTCCGCCAGACAGGATCAGCCAGAGCCTTCCGCCAGCCATGAGCAGCCAGATCCGTCAGCCAGCCATGAGCAGCCAGGTCCGTCAGCCAGCCATGAGCAGCCAGATCCGTCAGCCAGCCATGAGCAGCCAGATCCGTCAGCCAGCCATGAGCCGCCCAGCCAGGATCCGCCAGAGCCGCCCAGCCAGGATCCGCCAGAGCCGTCCAGCAAGGGATCCGCCAGAGCCGTCCAGCCAGGATCCGCCAGAGCCAGCCAGCCAGGATCCGCCATTCAGTCCGGTGCTGCCCCTTAGTCCGGTGCTGCCCCCTAGCCCGGGTGCTGTCCCTTAGCCCGGTGCTGCCCCTAAGTCCGGTGCTGCCCCTGAGTCCGGTGATGCCTCTTAGTCCAGTGCTGTCCCTTAATCCTGTGGGGTTTAGTTGGGGGGTGGTCATTTGGAGGAGGCTACGTAAGCGGGTAGTGACTATGGTGGGGTGGGGACCACGACCAGTGCCAGAGCCGCCACCATGGACAGACGCCCACCCAGACCCTCCCTAGACTGTATGCTGGTGCGCCCGGAGTTCGCACCTTTAGGGGGTACTGTGACACTCTGGCTCCATGGACTTTGATTATTGAGCCAGGGTTGTTCATTTTCTTTTGGGTGTATTTCTATGTTGGTTTCTAGTTGTTCATTTCTATGTTTGGTGATTAGTCATATGACTCCCAATCGGAGGTAACGAGTGTCAGCTGTCGGCTCGTTATCTCTGATTGGGAGCCATATTTAAACTGTTGTGGTTTCACTGTGTGTTTGTGGGTTTTTGTTCCATGTACAGTCATTTGTCACTGTGGACTTCACTATCGTCATTCGTTTATTTGTTTTCGTGGTTGCTTTGATTAAATAAAGTCATCATATGTTCACTCAACGCGCTGCGTATTGGTCCGCTTCCTCAGACGATCGTGACAGTTAAAAGGGATAGGTTGGTTTCTAATCCATTTTAAGAGGGATATGTTGGTTTCTAATCCCTGTTAAGAGGGAGAGGTTGGTTTCTAGTCCTTGTTAAAAGGGAAATATTGTTTTCTAATCCCTGTTAAAAGGGATAGTTTGGTTTCTAATCCATTTTAAGAGGGATATGTTACTTTCTAATCCATGTTAAGAGGGAGAGGTTGGTTTCTAATCCGTGTTCAAACGGATAGGTTGGTTTCTAAACCCTGTTAAGAGGGTTAGGTTGGTTTCTAATCCCTTTTAAATGGGATAGGTTGGTTTCTAATCGCTGTTAAGAAGGATAGGTTGGTTTCTAATACCTGTTAAGAGGGATAGGTTGGTTTCTAATCCCTTTTAAATGGGATAGGTTGGTTTCTAATCGCTGTTAAGATGGATAGGTTGGTTTCTAATCCCTGTTAAGAGGGATAGGTTGGTTTGAAATCCATGTTAAGAGGGATAGGTTTGTTTCTTATCCATGTTAAAATGGATAGGTTGGTTTTTTAATCAATTATAAGAGGGATAGGTTGGTTTCTAATCAGTGTTAAAATTGATAGCTTGGTTTCTAATCCATGTTAACGAGGGATAGGTTGGTGTCTAATCCATGTAAAGCGGGATAGTTTAGTTTCTAATCCATGTTAAGAGGGATAGGTTGGTTTCTAATCCCTGTTCAGAGGGATAGGTTGGTTTCTAATCAGTGTTAAGAGTGATGGGTTGGTTTTTAATCCCTGTTCAGAGGATAGGTTAGTTTCTAATCCATTTGAAGAGGGATATGATGGTGTCTAATCCCTGTTAAAAGAGATAGGTTGGTTTCTAATCCCTGTTAAGAGGGACAGGTTGGATTCCAATACATGTTAAGAGGGATAGGTTGGTTTCTAATCCCTGTTAAAAGGGATAGGTTGGTTTCTAATCCGTTTGAATAGTGATAGGTTGGTTTCTAATCCCTTTTCAGAAGGATGGCTTCGTTTCTAATCTGTTTTAAGAGGGATAGGTTTGTTTCTAATCAGTGTTAAGAGTGATGGGTTGGTTTATAATCCCTGTTCAGAGGGATAGGTTAGTTTCTAATCCATTTGAAGAGGGATATGATGGTTTCTAATCCCTGTTAAGAGGGATAGGTTGGTTTCTAATCCCTGTTAAAAGGGATAGGTTGGTTTCTAATCCCTGTTACGAGGGATTGGTTTGTTCCTAATCCATTTTAAGAGGTTTAGGTTGGTTTATAATCCCTGTTAAGAGGGATAGGTTGGTTTCTAATCCTTGTTAAAAGGGATAGGTTGGTTTCCAATCCATTTTAAGAGGGATAGGTTGGTTACTAATCCCTGTTAAAATGGATAGGTTGGTTTCTAATCCTTGTTAAAAGGGATAGGTTGGTTCCTAATCCCCGCTAAATGGTATAGGTTGGTTTCTAATCCATGTTAAGAGGGATAGGTTGGTTTCTAATCCATTTTAAGAGGGATAGGTTGGTTACTAATCCCTTTTAAAATGGATAGGTTGGTTTCTAATCATTGTTAAAAGGGATAGGTTGGTTTCTAATCCTCGCTAAATGGTATAGGTTTGTTTCTAATCCATGTTGAGAGGGATAGGTTGGTTTCTAATCCTTGTTAAAAGGGATATTTTGGTTTCTAATCCATTTTAAGAGGGATATGTTGGTTTCTAATCCCTGTTAAGAGGGAGAGGTTGGTTTCTAATACCTGTTAAGAGGGATAGGTTAGTTTCTAATCAATGTTAAGAGGGATATGTTGGTTTCTAGTCCTTGTTAGAAGGGAAATGTTGTTTTCTAATCCCTGTTAAAAGGGATAGGTTGGTTTCTAATCCATTTTAAGAGGGATATGTTACTTTCTAAACCCTGTTAAGAGGGTTAGGTTGGTTTCTAATCCCTTTTAAATGGAATAGGTTGGTTTCTAATCACTGTTAAGAATGATAGGTTGGTTTCTAATACCTGTTAAGAGGGATAGGTTGGTTTCTAATCCCTGTTAAGAGGGATAAGTTGGTTTGAAATCCATGTTAAGATGGATAGGTTGGTTTTTTAATCAATTACAAGAGGGATAGGTTGGTTTCTAATCAGTGTAAAATTGATAGCTTGGTTTCTAATCCATGTTAACGAGGGATAGGTTGGTTTCTAATTCCCGCTAAAAGGTATAGGTTGGTGTCTAATCCATGTAAAGCGTGATAGGTTCGTTCCTAATATATTTTAAGAGGGTTAGGTTGGTTTATAATCCCTGTTAAGAGGGATAGGTTGGTTTCTAATCCTTGTTAAAAGGGATAGGTTGGTTTCCAATCCATTTTAAGAGGGATAGGTTGGTTACTAATCCCTGTTAAAATGGATAGGTTGGTTTCTAATCCTTGTTAAAAGGGATAGGTTGGTTCCTAATCCCCGCTAAATGGTATAGGTTGGTTTCTAATCCATGTTAAGAGGGATAGGTTGGTTTCTAATCCATTTTAAGAGGGATAGGTTGGTTACTAATCCCTGTTAAAATGGATAGGTTGGTTTCTAATCCTTGTTAAAAGGGATAGGTTGGTTTCTAATCCTCGCTAAATGGTATAGGTTTGTTTCTAATCCATGTTAAGAGGGATAGGTTGGTTTCTAATCCTTGTTAAAAGGGATAGGTTGGTTTCTAATCCATTTTACGAGGGATATGTTGGTTTCTAATCCCTGTTAAGAGGGAGAGGTTGGTTTCTAATTCCTGTTAAGAGGGATAGGTTAGTTTCTAATCAATGTTAAGAGGGATATGTTGGTTTCTAGTCCTTGTTAAAAGGGAAATGTTGTTTTCTAATCCCTGTTAAAAGGGATAGATTGGTTTCTAATCCATTTTAAGAGGGATATGTTACTTTCTAATCCATGTTAAAATGGAGAGGTTGGTTTCTAATCCGTGTTCAAACGGATAGGTTGGTTTCTAAACCCTGTTAAGAGGGTTAGGTTGGTTTCTAATCCCTTTTAAATGGAATAGGTTGGTTTCTAATCACTGTTAAGAGGGATAAGTTGGTTTGAAATCCATGTTAAGATGGATAGGTTGGTTTTTTAATCAATTATAAGAGGGATAGGTTGGTTTCTAATCAGTGTTAAAATTGATAGCTTGGTTTCTAATCCATGTTAACGAGGGATAGGTTGGTTTCTAATTCCCACTAAAAGGTATAGGTTGGTGTCTAATCCATGTAAAGCGTGATAGGTTCGTTTCTAATCCATGTTACGAGGGATAGGTTGGTTTCTAATCCCTGTTCAGAGTGATAGGTTGGTTTCTAATCAGTGTTAAGAGTGATAGGTTGGTTTTAATCCCTGTTCAGAGGGATAGGTTAGTTTCTAATCCATTTGAAGAGGGATATGATGGTGTCTAATCCCTGTTAAAAAGAGATAGGTTGGTTTCTAATCCCTGTTAAGAGGGACAGGTTGGATTCTAATCCCTGTTAAGAGGGAAAGGTTGGTGTCTAATCTGTGTTAAGAGGGATAGGTTGGTTTTTAATCCCTGTTCGGAGGGATAGGTTAGTTTCTAATCCATTTGAAGAGGGATATGATGGTTTCTAATCCCAGTTAAGAGGGATAGGTTGGTTTCTAATCTGTTTTAAGAGGGATAGGTTTGTTTCTAATCCCCGTTAAAAGGGATAGGTTTGTTCCTAATCCATTTTAAGAGGTTTAGGTTGGTTTATAATCTATGTTAAGAGGGATAGGTTGGTTTCCAATCCTTGTTAAAAGGGAAATATTGTTTTCTAATCCCTTTTAAGAGGGATAGGTAGGTTTCTAATCCCTGTTTAGAGGGATAGTTTGGTCTCCAATCCCTGTTAAGGGGATAGGTTGGTTACTAATCCCTGTTAAGAGGGAAAGGTTGGTGTCTAATCTGTGTTAAGAGGGATAGGTTGGTTTTTAATCCCTGTTCGGAGGGATAGGTTAGTTTCTAATCCATTTGAAGAGGGATATGATGGTTTCTAATCCCAGTTAAGAGGGATAGGTTGGTTTCTAATCTGTTTTAAGAGGGATAGGTTTGTTTCTAATCCCCGTTAAAAGGGATAGGTTTGTTCCTAATCCATTTTAAGAGGTTTAGGTTGGTTTATAATCCATGTTAAGAGGGATAGGTTGGTTTCCAATCCTTGTTAAAAGGGAAATATTGTTTTCTAATCCCTTTTAAGAGGGATAGGTAGGTTTCTAATCCATGTTTAGAGGGATAGTTTGGTCTCCAATCCCTGTTAAGGGGATAGGTTGGTTACTAATCCCTGTTAAGGGGATAGGTTGGTTACTAATCCCTGTTAAGGGGATAGGTTGATTACTAATCCCTGTTAAGGGGATAGGTTGGTTACTAATCCCTGTTAAGGGGATAGGTTGGTTACTAATCCCTGTTAAGGGGATAGGTTGGTTACTAATCCCTGTTAAGGGGATAGGTTGGTCTTCCACTCATCTCCCTCCCGGATACGCACCAGGTTGTACGTGCTCCTGAGATCCAATTTAGTGAAGAAGCGCGCCCGCAGAATGACTCCGTCATACTCGCAATCAGAGGTAATGGATAACTGTATTTTATTGTGATCTGATTTAGACCACGGTAGTCAATGCACGGCGTAAGCTCACCATCCTTCTTCTTCACAAAAAAATAAACTCAATGACGCCAGGGAAGTGGACGGCCGAATGTATCCCTGTCTCAGAGATTCGGTGACATATGTTTCCATAGCCGCCGTCTCTTCATGTGACAGAGGATACACGTGACTCCGGGGAAGCGCAGCGCCTACCTGGAGGTTTATCGCACAATCCCCCTGTCGATGAGGTGTTAATTGAGTTGCCTTCTTTTTACAGAAGGCGAGAGCCAAATCGGCATATTCAGGTGGAATGTGCATGGTGGGAACCTGGTTTGGACTTTCCACCATAGGTTGCCCCTACGAGAACACCTACACACCTACCCAAGCACTGACTTGACCATCCCTTGAGAGCCCTCTGTTGCCATGAAATAGTGGGGTCATGAGAAGTTAACCAGGGAAGCCCCAACACCACAGGAAAAACGCAGGAGAATCAATCAGATACAGACTAATTATCTCCTCATGCCCCTCCTGCGTCTTCATCCAGAGTGGCGCTGTGACCTCCCTAATCAGACCTGACCCTAAAGGGAGACTATCTAGGGCATGGATAGGGAAGGGCACATCGACTGGCACAATAGGAATCCCTAACTTACGGGTAAACAGACGATCAATAAAGTTCCCAGCTATGCCTGAATCTACTAGCAGTGAGAAGAAAACTCGGGAAACAAAACATTAATACACATATGCGCAACAGGGAGCTTTGGGTGAGTTGGGTGCCTACTCACCTGAAACGGTTCATCAGTGCACTGCCTACTGCCTTGACTCCTTGAAGGCCCTCCCCAGCACCGACCAGCAGTGTGTCCTCTGCGGCCACGGTTGGTGCAGGGGACGGTCCCCCTACCGGTCTCCCACATAGCAGCACCTCCGAGCTCCATAGGGGTAGGGTCGGAGGTGCTGGTGGATGGAATGGACGGCCCCTGATCCGGACGTCCGCGGGTTCTTATCAATGTTAAAAGAGATAGGTTGGTGTCTAATACATGTAAAGAGGGATAGGTTAGTTTCTAATCCATGTTAAGAGGGATTGGTTGGTTTATAATCCCTGTTAAGAGGGATAGGTTGGTTTCTAATCCCTGTTAAAAGGGATAGGTTGGTTTCTAATCCGTTTGAATAGTGATAGGTTGGTTTCTAATCCCTTTTCAGAAGGATGGCTTCGTTTCTAATCCATGTTAAGAGGGATAGGTTGGTGTCTAATCTGTGTTAAGAGGGATAGGTTGGTTTCTAATCCCAGTTAAAAGGGATAGGTTGGATTCTAATCTGTTTGAATAGTGATAGGTTGGTTTCTAATCCCTTTTCAGAAGGATGGCTTCGTTTCTAATCTGTTTTAAGAGGGATAGGTTGGTTTCTAATCAGTGTTAAGAGTGATGGGTTGGTTTTTAATCCCTGTTCAGAGGGATAGGTTAGTTTCTAATCAATTTGAAGAGGGATATGATGGCTTCTAATCCCTGCTAAGAGGGATAGGTTGGTTTCTAATCCCTGTTAAAAGGGATAGGTTGGTTTCTAATCCCTGTTAAGAGGGATTGGTTTGTTCCTAATCCATTTTAAGAGGTTTAGGTTGGTTTCTAATCCCTGTTAAAAGGGATAGGTTGGTTTATAATCCATGTTAAGAGGGATAGGTTGGTTTCCAATCCTTGTTAAAAGGGAAATATCGTTTTCTAATCCCTTTTAAGAGGGATAGGTAGGTTTCTAATCCCTGTTAAGGGGATAGGTTGGTCACTAATCCATGTTAAGATGGATAGGTTGGTTTCTAATATGTGTTAACGAGGGATAGGTTGGTTTCTAATACCTGTTTAGAGGGATATGTTGGTTTCTTGTCAATGTTAAAAGGGATAGGTTGGTGTCTAATCCATGTAAAGAGGGATAGGTTAGTTTCTAATCCATGTTAAGAGGGATAGATTGTTTTCTAATCTGTTTTAATAGGGATAGGTTGGTTTCAAATCCATTTGAAGAGTGATACATTATTCTAATCTGTGTTAAATGGTATATGTTGGTTTCTAATCAGTTTTATGAGGTTTAGGTTTGTTTCTAATCCTTGTTAAGAGTGATAGGTTGTTTTTTTAATCAATTTTAAGAAGGATAGGTTTGTTTTTAATCCCTGTTAAGGTGATAGGTTGGTTTCTAATCTATTTTAAGAGGTATAGGTTGATTTGTAATCCCTGTTAAGAGGGATAGGTTGGTGTCTAATCCTTGTTAAGAGGGATAGGTTGGTTTCTAATCATTTTTAAAAGGGATAGGTTGGTTTCTGATCCTTGTTCAAGGGAAAGGTACTTTCAAATCCATGTTATGAGGGATAGGTTGGTTTATAATCCCTGTGTTAAGAGGATAGGTTGGTTTCTAATCCCTGTTTAGAGGTATAGGTTGGTTTCTAAACCCTGTTAAGAGGAACAAATTGGTTTCTAATCAGTGTTAAGAGGATTAGGTTCCTTTCTCATCTGTGTTAAATGGGATAGGTTGGTTTCCAATCCGTTTTAAAGGGATAGGTTGATTTCTAATCCCTGTTAAGAGGGATAGGTTGGTTTTCTAATAAGTGTTAAGAGGATAGGTTCGTTTTTAATCCCTGAAAGAGGGATAGGTTTGTTTCTAACCCTTGTTAAAAGGGAACGGTTGCTTTCTAATCCATGTTAAAAGGCATAGGTTCATTTCTAATCCCTGTTAAGAGGGGAGAGGTTGGTTTCTAACCTCCCCGGGAAGGACTGCCCGTTCCATGATCTCGCCATCACGGTTGACAACTCCATTGTGTCCTCCTCCCAGAGTGTGAAGAGCCTTGGCGTTACCCTGGACAACACCCTGTCGTTCTCCGCTAACATCAAGGCGGTGACCCGATCCTGTAGGTTCATGCTCTACAACATTCGGAGAGTACGACCCTGCCTTACACAGGAAGCGGCACAGGTCCTAATCCAGGCACTTGTCATCTCCCGTCTGGATTACTGCAACTCGCTGTTGGCTGGGCTCCCTGCCTGTGCCATTAAACCCCTACAACTCATCCAGAATGCCACAGCCCGTCTGGTGTTCAACCTTCCCAAGTTCTCTCACGTCGCCCCGCTCCTCCGCACACTCCACTGGCTTCCAGTTGAAGCTCGTATCTGCTACAAGACCATGGTGCTTGTCTACGGAGCTGTGAGGGGAACGGCACCTCCGTACCTTCAGGCTCTGATCAGTCCCTACACCCAAACGAGGGCATTGCGTTCATCCACCTCTGGCCTGCTGGCCCCCTACCTCTGCGGAAGCTACAGTTCCCGCTCAGCACAGTCAAAACTGTTCGCTGCTCTGGCACCCCAATGGTGGAACAAGCTCCCCTCACGACGCCAGGACAGCGGAGTCACTCACCACCTTCCGGAGACACTTGAAACCCCACCTCTTTAAGGAATACCTGGGATAGGATAAAGAATCCTTCTACCCACCCCACCCCACCCCACCCCAAAAAAACAAAACAAAAAAAAACAATTTGTAAAGCGGTTATCCCACTGGCTATAAGGTGAATGCACCAATTTGTAAGTTGCTCAGGATAAGAGCGCCTGCTAAATGACGTAAATGTAAATGTAATCCCTGTTAAATGGGTTGGTTTCAAACGATGGAAATCCACTGCATAGTCTGCCACACTGCTGGATTCTTGTCGAAGCTGAAGTAACTTCCGGGCAGCCTCACTCCCTGACAATAGACCATCGAATGCCGTCTTTACCTCCTGCATGAACTCCTCCAGACTGAAGCATACGGCCGACTGTTGTTCCCACACTGCCATAGCCCAGCCGAGAGCCCTCCCGGACATCAGCGTGATGAGGTACGCTATCTTAGAGTGGTCCAACGGGAAGGAGGAGGGCTGCAGCTCGATGATGAGCGAGAAATGCCCGACAGGTTCCCGACTCTCTAAGCAGGTTTCTCGGAAACCGGGGGTGGCCGGGAGGCCGCACTGCTAACAGCCGGGTTACTGAGGGGCTGGGAGGTTACCGTCATGGTAGGCTGCCTAACAGACAACCCCGCGGAATTGCTCCAGCAATGTGTTAAATGCTCGGTCATGGATTTTCGACCAAGGTCTGGAATCCTTCCATGAGACCACGAAGCAACTCCTCGTGCCTCCCAATGGTGGTTCCTTGGGAGGAGATGGCGTTGCGGAGCTGGTCCGAGTCTGCTGGGTCAGTCATGGCCAGTTCGTACTATCACGTTTCAGGAGAAGACCCAGATGCAGACAGTGTTGAAGTAACAACATTTTATTACAAAAACAGAGGGCAGGCAGAGGTCAGGTCAAGGGAGGGCAGAGGTCAGTAATCCAGATCAGCGTCCAAAAGGTATAGAACGGCAGGCAGGCAGAATGGTCAAAACTGGGAAAACTAGAAAACAGGAACTTGAAAAAGACAGGCGCAAGGGGAAAAACGCTGGTAGGCTTGACGAAACAAAACGAACTGGCAACAGACAAACAGAGAACACAGGCATAAATACACTGGGGATAATGGGGAAGATGGGCGACACCTGGAGGGGGGTGGAGACAATCACAAAGACAGGTGAAACAGATCAGTAGGGGAAAATAGAATGAAGATCCCCTCTGCTCCTCTCCGCTCTCTGTGTGGACACTCTTTTCACAACATTTTGATACCGAAGTGACTTTTTGTAGCAGGTTAGGAGAGCCTTTTCACTGACCCTAACCTTAACCATTTTCCTAACATTGACCTCAGTCTCTTAACCTGCTATGTTAATTTCCTGCTGCGTAAGTTCTCCTAACCTGCTACAAAAAGTCACTTCGGTATCAAAATGGCGTGAAAAGAATGTTTCCCCGTTCCCTTTCAGTCTCTATCTCGGTATAACATATTATGGGGATTCAACGACTAATCCTATTCCTGTCCTATTCACCTGAAGCTACGGGCCAATACATGTCGAGCCCATCCTCAGAAGCCCTGGCTTCCTGGCTATAATACTGGGGATCGCATCCATTTCCTCAAATCTTTTTTTGTTGTTGTATCTTTTTGTTTTTAAGGGGTAGATCAGCTTTAATATTTCAGATATATTGTAACTTCCATCACCATGTTTTTTTTCTCGCAAATATATATATATATATATATATATATATATATATATATATATATATATATACACATACACATACACATATACACATACACACACACACACATACACACACATATATATATACATACATACATACATACATTTATACATACATCCATACACACACACATATCCTTTTTTAAATTATATTTCCCTTCATTACTTTCCAACCCCACCACCCCTTCCCCAATTGGAGTAAACTAGTGAACAACAACGTTTAGGCCTCTACTTCCAGCCCATACATACTATATACATTTTATGGACACAGTCAAATTCTACAATCATTATAGTTTGTTTGTTTTTACTCCTGAACTTCCTCCGATCATTTTCATGATGTCCAACCGGTTTGCTTCTATATGCCATATCTTTCTAACTGTGCTCTTTCACCAAAAGCTCTCAACCTATAACCTATATACTTATTATGGACACAGTATGCTTTACATTAGTTATCTTGTTGTTATTAGTTGTTATTAGTTGTTGTTATTAGTCCCATCCTTCAGCTCCATTCAACACCTCCCATCTATCTCTTAACACCATCCATATTGGAATTCTATTTGCCATATATTTTTCAACTGTACTGTGATGTTTTACAAAAGTTCTGAACCTTTCTATTCTCATTGTTTCTACAGATCGTAAATTGAATATACATTTTTTTGCTAAAAGTATTATTATATTATTGATCGATTGACTATGACTTTTCAGATCACCCAGGTAGTGCTACCTGCAGGGTTAGCTCCATGTAAATATTGCAATCCTTTAGCCATTCCTGGACCTGTGTCCAAAAAAAAGCTACAAATGAACAGTACCAAAACAAATGATCTAATGATTCTGTCTCTTCGCAGAGAAATCTGCAGAGCTGGGAAGGTTGTATCCCCCATATAAATAACATTCTATTGGTAGCAAGAATTTTATATAATAATTTAAATTGAAAAATTCTAAGTTTTGAATCCGGCATCGTTTTGCGTATCAATTCATAAACACTATGACATGGAATCGGTAAGTCAAAAATCTCTTCCCAACTATTTTGCAATCTATATGGGACGGCTGTCAATCCTTTGGTCCTTAAATGAAACTGGTATACTTTTTTATTTATCACAGTTTTTCTTAACCAATTATGTTCTTTAATGCAAGGCCGACAGACAAGTTCCTTACTTTTCCCCCTTCCACTTTCCTTTTCCATTTTTTTGTGTAATGCTGCAATTATTTGGTTGTAATTTTGGGTAGAGCAGACATTTCCATATGTTTTTGTTAGCTGCAAGTGCAACGTAACTCCACCAGTCCTACCGATAATATCATTTACGAAGATTATACCTTTTTAAACATTTTGTCAAAAGAAAAAACGTTTTTTAATCAATTAGTATATTTGAGTTTTAACTTAAAATTAACCTATATACTTATTATGGACACAGTCTGCTTTACATTAGTTATCTTCGCTCTTCGGCTCACCCGAAGGAAGAACGTGTCACGCAATTTACAACCTTTTTAAGCACATGAAAGCTACGAGATTTGACTCCGACTTAGATGTCTGTTAGTGGGGAGAGAGTACTCGTCCCCCTAGATGATGCGAGTTTTGGGTCTTGGGATCGTTTTTTTGTTTGTTTGCTAAAAGTTAACTACTTTCAGCTCTGCTTGTGTAGCTAATGCTTCCTTGCTTGAGTAAGATGGCCAGTGGTAAGAGTAAATTAAATAAGGCTGAATTTGAACCTCCAACCGTGCCCTAGGGCCTGTGGTTTCACAATGAAAATCAAAGATACTCACGAGTGCTGTCCTGTTGCCTGGGGTGGAAACACACTCAGGAGGCCTTGGTTCGAACCATTCTGTGTGACCATTGTCTCCGGCTGGGTCCACCTTCCATTGAGAGTCAGGCTGACTTTGTGAGGAAGTCTCATCCCAGCCGAGTGAGGTTCATTCTGGTTTCTCTAGCTTGTTTAGAGTCTGGATTCTGGGGATGATATACTATCCCTGGCTCTGGAGGGTTTTCAGAGTGTGAATGGGATGACATCAGTCCAGGGCAGCCTGAAGCCCCGGCTTTGGATTCGGAGGGGGAGAGTGAACCATTAGTGGTTAATGCACCTTTAATGGAGCGGTGTCGTCGGGCGGCAGATCACCTGGGGGTGGATTGGCCATCTTCTCCCCCTGCAGCGGAGTTCCTCCAGGTTTGGGGGAAGGTATTTACCTCCTGTCCCTGCAGCGGTGAAGTGGCGAGATACTTGGCTCCAGAGATAATCCTAGCTCGGAGGTCCCCGGACCCGGTGTGGGCCGGTTATCAGAATGCACAGTTCTAGGACACACAGTTGTCAAGAATATGAAAACAAGCATGACAAACAATTATTTGTATCCCAGTCCTCAGGGTGGCGCTCTGCTCTGCCCCTTCAGGAGATCATGTAGGGAGACTGGCAGCGTGCTCCGTCCAGTGGTGTGCATGTGCAGTTTTACCATTGGTGATGAGAGGGTACAGTCTGCAGTTTGTAGTGCGTCCTCCTTTTCATCCCTGAGGTCCAAGCGCCTGTCTCGAGAGAGGAGATTTCCTCCCTCCTTCAAAAGCAGGATATTCGCTTGGTCCCCGTGTCAGAAGTACAGAGAGGTTGGTACAGCCGGTACTTCTTAGTTCCCAAGAGCGATGGAACGTTGCGTCCCATCCTGAAATTGCGTGTTTTAAACAAGCACCTCAATGTTGCAGTCGGTGTGTCCCAGCGATTGGTTCACGTCCATAGATCTGAAGGATGCTTATTTTCATGTGCTATACTGTACATCCTCCCTATCACCCGCACCTTTTCTATGGTGGTGGAGGCGGTTTTAGCACCGGTGCGGTGCGAGGGGATCAGAGAATTGGCCTATCTGGTCGTAGCGGAGTCAAGGGAACA